>NC_090273.1:50391388-50692991 GCF_040414725.1 Anabrus simplex | reverse complement strand
GAAGTACAAGAAAAGGAAGTTCCTGAGAGGGATATTAGGACCAAGGACCACGGGCGAGTTGGCCGTGTGGTTAGGAGCGCGCAGCTGTGAGCTCGCATACGCGAGATACTGGGTTCGAATCCCACTGTCGGCAGCCCTGAAGATGGTTTTCCGTTGTTTCCCATTTTCACACCAGGCAAATGCTGGGGCTGTATCTTAATTCAGGCCACGGCCGCTTCCTTCCCATTCCTAGGCTTTTCCTGTCCCATAGTAGCCATAAGACCTATCTGTGTCGGTGTGACGTAAACAACTACAAAAAAGGACCAAGGATCTTATCAGGTGGAAAGCGATGGTAGAAACCAAACCGTGAACTTTACGAACACCAAGAAACCCTCCAATGTTGGGGCTGTACCTTCAGTAAGGCCACGGACGCTTCCTCCCAACTCCTAGTCCTCGTAGTCCTTTCATCGCGACGGAAAGCCACTAGCGAAAGAGAAGAAACCCTCACAGATGGCATCAGAAGAAAACGGCTGGCTTTTTACGGACACCTGTATAGAATGGATTCCCTCAGACAGTCCTATACAATCTTCAAAGTAACCAGCAAGGGTAAAGCCACATGATCCAGCAGGTAGAGAAGGATCTGGCAGAACTTAACATTAATAATGGCATCATAATAAACAGAAGCAACTACTGTTCAACTATCAGAACAAGACCCTTCCTAACATCCCTGACAGAGGCTAACCGCAATGAGACGAGGAAATGGTCCGAGGAACGCAAGATAGTGTTCAGCAAGGAAATGCTGGAAAACTGATCCAACAGAAAAGGTCAAGGTACCAAGAAGAACGCAGCAGCCAAACCTACCATTACGAACACCAGAAGCGGCAACAATCAAAAACAAACAACAATAGCAACACAGCTAAAGCACAAGCACAATGGCCCTCAGGCGGCGCAAACGAACTTTATAATAATAATAATAATAATAATAATAATAATAATAATAATAATAATAATAATAATAATACTTCTCTATAATTGTTATACATCCCTTCGGGAAGCTGGAGTATCTATAAAATGTCTGTTTGGTGCTGATGTTGCTAGCCTGATGCTCCTCGTGTAGGGCAGACGCTCGGACGAGTGTGGGCGGCGTCTGTCATGTGTCGCCAACTGCGTGTTAGTGCGGTAGAATATAGTGGTTTGTATGTGTGCGCGCGCGCGTGCGTGTGTGTGTGTGTGTGTGTGTGTGTGTGTGTGTGTGTGTGGACTATGAGTTCAAGTACAGTTGATACAGCACTCGCACCCAATCCGTGAACCAAGCAATTGACCTTGTGCGATTAAAACTCCTCGAGCGGGCCGGGAATGGAACCCAACGCCCTGAGGACCGAAGACGAAGATGCTGACCATTCAGCAACTGAGCCGGACAACGTGTCCTTAAATCTAATGACACCACTCTCTTAAGTGTGAACTGACTGCACCAAGATTTAAACCCCCAACCTTGAGCATAGGAAACATGTCAACCTACACAGCTATGTAGGTTATGTGTACTTTACCAAAGCGGAATACATACAGCGTATACCTTTGACGGCGGTGACGTGGTAGGAAGACGCATGCTCCCGCTGCCAGCAAATGACAAGTGAATGGAGCGAGAACAATGGATCATCGCTCACATCGCCTAGACGGTGAAACATAACCCTCCTCCACTCATAAATTACAATAAAGTGCTATTAAAAAAACCGCCTCACGCACAACTACATTAACTTGCTTATCGCAGTTTACTTGAAGCACTTTGCATTGAAATTAATTGACTTAGTCCTACTACCCACCCCCAAGAGGTTCACGTCTCGTAATTAGGAGGACCTTGCCTGAGTCTGGTCTTTCTTTCCTGGAAGGGGTGGGGGTAGAAATCCGCATCCCTTGCCATTAGTTCTAGCAATAAGAGGGAAAGAGCCGGACTGAGTAGCTCAGGCAGTAGAGCGTTGATCTTCTGAGCCTATCTTGACAGATTCGATCCTGGCTCAGTCCGGTGGTATTTGAAAGTACTCAAACACGCCAGCCTCGTGTCTGTGTATTTACTGGCAATTAAAAGACCACCTGCTGGACGAAACTCCGGCACTTCGGCGTCTCCGAAAACCGTAAAAGTAGTTAGAGGGGTGCAAAAGGAATAACATCGTTCTTCTTCTACAGCTTTTCACACATTTATGGGGTCGTTGGGTGAACTGCGTCTCACATGTGGATTTGGCCCTATTTTACGGCCGGATGCCCTTCCTGACACCAACCATATACGGAGGGATGTAATCACCATTGCGTGTTTCTGCGGTGGTTTTTAGCGTAGTGTGTTGTTTGAATATGAAGGGGAGAGTGTTGAGACATACAAAAACACACAGTCCCCTAGCCAGAAGCATTAATCAGAAGCGATTAAAATCCTTGGTCTGGCTGGGAATCGAACCCGGGACCATCTTAACCGAAGGGTAGTACACTGCCCATTCATCCAACGACTCGGATAAAACCAATAACATTATAATAACGAATAAAAGACAACCGAGTGACTGACATATTAGTTTTCGTAGAAGCATTTTGCCTGTCAAGCTTGACTGCCAATTTGTATTAGAAATAGATGCGAACATATTCATAAAACGAATACTGTCTAATACATTTCTTCTTCTTCTTCTTCTTGCCCAATCAAAGAGCGCTTTGGAACTTGTTAGTTGGTTTGGTGGCTTTCGCCTTCTTTTCCACAAAGAATCTCTTCATGAATTCACCATGTTGTATCCTGCATTCTTCTGACCATTTCTTAACAGTTTTAATTTTAGGTTTCTCCGCAAATTTGTGCCTTATTACTCATGTTCCAAACGATTCGCGATTTCTTATGATACTGCCAGTTACATTTTTCTTCTAGGTCTTCCTTTGTTTCTTCCAGCCAGTTTATCCTGGTGTTCATTATATTAAATAATATTTTGTTCTTGTCCATTCTGTAGATATGCCCATAGAAGTGCAAGCGTCTCTAGCGCGGGATATTAGTGAACCTTCTCTTAGGTTGTAGAAGTCTGCGGTTCTGTAAATATGTGGGACTGGTGAATGCTGAAAATCCCATGGGTAAACCACATCGCCAACGATTGGGTACTTGATCGTGGCGGCAAATGATGCGGGAACTTTAACCCTCGCAAAGTGCAAGAAAGTAGTCAATTTTGGTCATATCTTCGGCAATAGCAAATGCAGCCTGATACAACTGACCATACAAGGCAAGAGAGAAGGAAAACATGGACGTGGCTAGCGAAGATTATGCTGGACTCGAAACCTCTGTCTGTGGTTCGACATCCACGGTGTGGCAACTCAGATAGCGGAAGTCCAACATAGGAAAACGTGCCATCATAATGGACACCAACCATCTGTCAAGAAGAAGAAGAAGAAGAAGAAGAAGAAGAAGATAAGGTTACGAGATCCAGAGCGTGTCCTATGAAGAACAAAAAACACCAACACATTTCATATCATCCATTTAAATGATCAAATGCTCCCCACACCAATCTCAGTTTTAGCGTCATTTCCATAGAAGTCGAAAGTAACCTTAACATCACAGCCCGAGCAATTTAATATTCGAAGATAATATTTTTGTCATGACTTTCTCCTGATGGAAATGGAAAGAGAAAATGAACACGCGAGGCTTGAAAACTTGGAATTCTCATTTCTTAAGGTAGGGTTGTCCCTCGACGGCAGGTCGGGCGTCCTTACTTAACCTTATGAAGACATGTTTACTACTGCTTCACTTACTCAATCACGCGAGTCGTTCCCTAGTGGCCGCGACCAATAGCAGAGCAATCCATTTACTGGGGCTCACTTAGCTGCCCTGCCTAGAGCGGGATTACCCTCTCGCTCACTCTCGTGGGATACATCACTGTGTACCCACACACGTAGCACGAATCAGCCTGTGGTATCCAATACTTTCCGTATCCAAAACCAACGATAAAGAGAAAAAGTATAATAATATCTTTCAGAAGTATGAAACATAGCATGGTACAAAGGAGTTCCTCAGAGGGCTACCAAGTGTATGCATAAGTCTTTACCGGTTTCAGAGATGGCACCAGCAAACAGTACGCAACGTATGAATTTGACACATACTGTACGTCAGTTTGTTCGTCTGACATTAACCTACCAACACACGCAAGTTGAGTCCGCCAAACACTAGTGTTTGTGTTTTATTGTTCAGTGATCATGTCGACGATTGTGCGTGAAAAAGAACATTTGGGACACGCATTGATTTTCTTATTTAACCAAAAGAAAAAGACTGTGAAAAGTCATCGTTTGCTGGTAGAAACATATTGTGAACACGTTCCATCGATTAGAACAGGTGAGACATGGTTTCGACAGTTTAAACGTGGTGATTTCAATGTGAAAGACAGTGCTTTGTGTCTGGCGGGACCAGGGCGGTGCTGTGTATTATGAACTCTTGAAGCCCGGCGAAACCGTTAGAGCAGAACCCCCGCCAACAAATGATTAATTTGAATCAGGCATTGATAGATGCCCGGAATGGGCCAGAAGAGACGGCAAAGTGATTTTGTTTCACGACAATGCGCCGTTTCATACAGCAAAACCAGTGAAAGACACCCTGAAATCGCTGGGATGGGGCATCCTTCCGCACCCGACGCACTGCTCCGACCTGGCGCCATCTATCACCTCCTCTCATCAATGGGGCAATTTAATAAAAATTTAATAAAATTTAATAAAAATTGTGAAGGTTAACAGTTTAAATTATTAATAAAGAATAACATTTGCAGTCATTGGAGGAAATACTTCGTGTTAATTAAAATAATTATACGCCGAGTAGTTTGATGTCCTAGGCAATAAAAATTAATTGGTTCCCTTACAATTTCTAGTTTGAAGAGAAACACTTCACTCGCAAAGCCGTTAAGTTATTGGATTTACGACCTACTAATTACTTGTACAGTTTTCGGATACGCCGAGGAGCCTAAGTGTTGTCCTACAGAAGATTTCTTAGATGCTGGTAATCTACCGACACGATGTGGGCGTATTTCAGCACTTTCAAATACAGTGAACTGAGTAGGGATCGAACCTAGGCTAGCGTTCTACAACCTGAGCGTCTCAGCCTGGATCACTGTTGGGATTCAACACAAAACTCAAGGTCCTGTGTTTGTCATGATGATATTAACAGGCACGTAAAACAAGCAGCTTGCTTACAGGTGTCTTGCTTGAGGTGGGAATTCAGTGCTTCCGGATAGGAAAATGGATGGAAGTAAGTACAGCTAACACAAAAGATTTCTACGAATCCAACCTAAGTAAGTCGAAAAAGGGAGACTTGACCCAGCTTCAATATTCCTCGCATAATTTCACGAGCTCGCAATCCCTGGACTTTTGCTTATATAGCCCTCCTTATTGTTACGCAGTGTACGCTATACCACTAGAGTTCATATGCTGGCGCCTACAGTGTAGGCAACACAGCGTACAATACAGTCAAAAAATTCTTGGATGGCGCCTACAGTGAAGGCAACACGGTGTACACCTTTGTATTACAGTCAATAACTTCTTGGACAGGCACTAACAGTTCAAGGATCAGTCTTTTGACCTGTCTTTTCGCGAGTTTTTCCCGCCGTGGGGTTCCAGGCAATTACAACTTCACCATCTCAAACGTTTCGCTAGCGGATTTCTCTCATTTTTTCAGAACTAGGCAAGTTTTCCCGTTGTTCAAACTACGACATTCTCAAGTTCCGCCGCTGACATTCATCATCCCATCACCACAGATAGAGTAGGTCTGCTTTTATACTGTAGGCACGCATCTGTTACTTGCTGGGACTAGCGAAGATCTGTCACGGCAACACCCTGTGCTCCAAACTCTCGGCTGTAGTGCACCACAGCGATACTAGGCGGCCAGTCCACAAACTCCATTACTTATAAAAAGATATGTTCTCCTACGTTCCGTGGCTCTTCTCTTCATTTATTTAACCTGTAATTAATCCGTAAGGTCAAGTCTCTTTTCCCTCCACTTTCAATAAATATTACGAGGGACGAAAAATCTCGTGCTATAGCCATTACTCCACCCTATTTCGTAAAATGTTAAAGAAGGAGAAGAAAAGATAAGACTAAATAATAATAATAATAATAATAATAATAATAATAATAATAATAATAATAATAATAATAATAATAATAATAATAATAATATAATATATAATCATAATAAAGCAACTACAACTTCACCATCTCAAACGTTTCGCTAGCGGATTTCTCTCATTTTTTCAGCTTTCGTAGGGAGCTTTGATTTAATCCTCCTAAAGATCCAATTAGTACCGAGGTAAGGATAATTATTCTAATGAAAATGTTTATTTCAATAATATATGCTAACAGTATTAGAGGGGCGATTTTTTGTCAGGTTATTAAAACAAAACAGTTTTTTCATCTTAAACCTTCTATTGTTGCTGGAAAAAAAATGGAAGGGGGCGGCTCCCATTTTTAGTAACAATGCTGAACATATTAGGGTTGAAAAGACTTCAGTATTTATATAAAAAGGATTATTAGAGAATGCAAACATTAAGATAATAGAGAAAAGTAGTGCAGCGGATGCTAAGACTTGTACTAAGAAGTATTTTAGAGAAGCTTCTGTTGATATAAGGTTTTTTGTATCAGTTATTATTATTATTATTATTATTATTATTATTATTATTATTATTATTATTATTATTATTATAGAAGAAATTTGGAACAAGGAGACCCTACCCGAAGATTGGAAAATAGCTTTGATCCATCCATTACACAAAAAAAAGGCAGCATGAAGAACATCTACAACTACAGAGGAATATCTTTGCTACCCGTGACTTAAAAAATTCTATCACTTGCCATCCTGGAGCGTTTGGAAGCACAAGTCGAACATCAAATAGGTGAATACCAAGGAGGGTTCAGAAAAGGTCGCTCAACAGCTGAACAGATCCAAAATCTCAAAACGATCATCAGATATTGTACACTAAGGTCCAAGCAGTATGTGTCTGTCTTTGTGGACTTTAAGAAAGCGTACGACTCCATTGACCGGGAAGTCCTGCTAAACATCTTAAATGAATCTGGAGTTGATTTGAAACTGCTGGCATTAATTAGAGCCACCCTGACCGATACAAAATCCAAGGTAAAGTTCCACGGATGTCTCTCGCATTCCTTTGACATCAAAACTGGAGTCCGACAAGGTGATGGGCTATCGCCGATACTCTTCAACTGTGTTTTGAAAAGATCATCAGAACCTGGCGGGTGAGATTACAGGAAACCAACTACAGTCCATTGAGAATAGGAACCAAATCCAAGGGGATCGCAACAGACTGCTTAGCATTTGCCGATGATATTGCTGATCTCTCAAACGACATAGAAACCGCTAGAGCTCAAGTGGAAATTTTAAAGGAAATTACCGAACAAACTGGTTTGCAGATATCGTTTGAGAAAACAGAAGTAATGACTAACATCAAAGAGGCTCCACCAAAACTCCATCACCCAAGTAGACAAATTCAAATACCTGGGTGAGATCATCATGAAAAATGGACTGGACAAAGAAGCACTTCAGGAGCGAGTACGCAAACTGGAAATAGCCTACCAAACTTCCCGCACAATCTACAACAAAAAATGCCTTTCCCAAAACACCAAGATACGTCACTATGAAACAGTTCTGAAGCCAGTAGTTCTATATGCAGCCGAAACCCTCTCTCTAAATGCCAACAAAGGACTCCTTGAAGAACTGGAGAAAAGAGAACGCAAAATTGTGAGAGGAATCTTGGGATCAAAATACAGAAATGGAATCCATCAAAAGAGATCCAACAAGGAAGTCTACAGCAAAATAGAGAAAATTACCGACACAATCAGAAAAAGACGGGCACGATTTTACGGTCATCTGAAAAGAATGGACGGAAGAAAGTTAACTAAAGAAATCTTTAACTTTTTTGATTCAGACCCCAAAACCACAATTCCCTGGTTTAGAAATACCAAAGAAGACCTGCAAATGCTACATATCTCAGCTGAAGACGCCCTTAACAGAGATCTCTTCCGCAAGAAAATATTGACGAAAGGGCTAAACCGAGACGAGCAACCGAAGAGAAGACACGGTGCCCCTTGGACTGAGGAACGTAAGAAGGCCCACTCAAAAAGAATGAGGGAAATTTGGGCTCTAAAGAAGGCCAAGTTCAGTGTCAAATGCAACGAGACTTAACGTGGTCCTTGATGACCCAAGCGAATTATATATATAAAATAATAATAATAATGCCGAGCAAGTTGTCTGCGGTAATCCGACTGTGTAACTGTTAGCTTGCATTTGGTAGATGGAGGGTTCGAACCCACTATCGGCACCCGTGAAGATGGTTTCCCGGTTTCAGAAAAGGCCAATATTGGAGCTGTACCTACAGTCACTTCCTACTCAGCCTATACCATCATTTTAAAACAACCTGAGTTGGTACGACGTTAAAACCAATAATAATAATAATAATAATAATAATAATAATAATAATAATAATAATAATAATAATAATAATAATAATAATCGTATGGCCTCAGCTACCGTTTGCAGACATTTCGATTTGACGCCATCTGGCTGTCTGCTCGTCAATTTCGACGTTCCGGTTTACTCTGTCTGCCATCTAGCGGACCTAGAGTAAACCAGATCTCTCTTGGGCGTCTATGGCTGAGATTTAATTAATTTTGTCGGGTAAATAGCAAATTTATCACCAGAGATCTTTTACATGCCGACATCGTACGACATGGAGTGTCGAATGGTTTTTTTTCCGCCCTTCAAAAATCCGACTACCTCTGCCGGGTTTGAACCCGCTATCTTGGGATCCGGAGGCCGACACTCTACCACGGATCCACAGAGGCAGCTCAATAATAATAATAATAATAATAATAATAATAATAATAATAATAATAATAATAATAATAATAATAATAATAATAATGTTTACATCCCTCTAACTACTTTTACGGATTTCCGAGACGCCGAAGGTGCCAGAATTTTGTCTCAGCTTTTTTTTATTTTTTAAGTTTCGGTAAATCTATCGGCACGAGGACAGGTTATTTCTGCACCTTCAAACACCAACTAGATTCAGTCGGGATCGAACCCGCCAATTTGAGACCCTAAATTGGACTCAACAGGTGATAAGCACATGTAATAAAGTACACAAATGCTTATATCCTCTGAAGCGATTCTGCAATGCATTCTCGGTTCGACTTAAAGTACAACTAATTCACTCTCTTTTACTACCTATACTTGACTATTGTGACACTGTGTTGACTGAAATTACCTGCGACAGTAACAAGAAACTGGACCGGAGCCTGAATAGCTGCGTAAGATATATACTTAATCTGCGATATGTTGCTCACATATCACCATATTATAAGGAATTGTCGTGGCTTCGAGTGCACCAGCGCCGTGAATTTCACGTTATCACTTCTGCACAAAATACTTTCCACTAATACTTCCAACTATCTTTCTTCACCTTCTTACCCCTCTTCATATCATGACCACAATGCGAGATCTGGCTCCTCTCTTACCATACTTGTAAACTGCACTGCTGCTTACAACTGCTCCTTTATAAACTCCGCGTCCAGGGCATGGAATTTGCTACCTGCGAACATTAGGGACAATCCCTCTCTTCGCAAGTTTAAAGTGGCGTGTCGCGAGTATTTGTTGAGTAGATCCTGCTGACATGCTGGATAATTGTTGAGTGAATGAAAGAATGAATGGGATGAATGAACGGATTATTGCAGTGGATTTTACTTTGTGTATTTTAAAAGTAAGGATTCTTTTGTTGTCATTTTTAATATTATTACTATTGTTTTTGCTATTAATATTATTTGTTTTATTTGTATTTGTAAGTACTGTATAAGTTATGTACATGTATACTCGTCTAGTTAAGTGTAAGAGAGGGCCTTGAGCCTTAACTTCGCCACCAATAAAGGCATTATCTATCTATCTATCTATCTTACCAGCAACACAGTCCGGCGGAAGAGGATGAAACTCCCTTCGGCGTCTATGGCTGACATTAAAGAATTTTGTCGGGTGAACACCAAATGTGTCACCAGAGATATTTCACAAGCCAACATCGTACGATATGGAGTGCCGAATGGAGTTTTATCCGCCCTTCAAAAATACGACTACCTTTGCCGGGTTTGCACCCGCTATCTTGGGACCCAGAGGCCGACAATCTATCACTGATGCACAGAAGCAGCTCTTTCGGGAATGAAGGTATTACATTCAAAAAGTGAAGGGTCATGAAATATACAACTTTCCAAATATCATTGCTTTGTCCGTCTCGAAGGAAAACAAAAATCCATAAAGAGTATGTGGAGATCAAACGAATGAGACGGTGGAGTTGAGTGCAGTTAAGTTGAATTAATGCTATAGTCGAACTACCTTTACGATTTCCCGTAGGGAGTTCAGCTTAATTCCACTGTAGTTACAGAGGAAATATCATCTCCTACTTTACTGGGAGCGGTGTCCAGTGACATATTCTAGATTCGGAAAGTTCCAGTATATTTACGTACCTTTTCTTCAGGTTGATAGGACTCTCATAATCCACGGTCGGAGTGACTTTAATGGTCGAGAATCTCCTCGACCAGACAAGGGCTTGAGCTAATTCACTCCGCCCAGCACGTAACTCGTGCAGAAGAGATAAAAGTTTTTTAAGAGGCCATTCCCTGTCATGGCAAACATGAGAACCACATCTCGCTAATTAATCGATGTCCAACTCTTCGTGTAATGTCGCAGTTGCGGCTCGCTGCTCAGAGTTAAAAAGTTCATACTCCCTCTGTGACTTCGTTAAAACTTTTGTTTCCACATTTTCGTCGTCATCTCAGGGTTCACATTGGCAACAGTCGTGTTAGATTTAAATGCGAGTAGAATAACATTTATCTGTATTTTAGATAATAAAACAGCAATTATACATTTTTCCGCAATATGATTCATAACATTATTTCAAAACTGTAATATGTTCGAAGTGACCAGGTAGATATCTCACCATGGTCATTCATGGGGTGAATGTAATAAGTAGTGAATGGGTTTTAAGGTGCGGCTATTTTCATCACATGGGTCAACATTTATGTATTTTGGGACATGAAATGAAGCAAAATAAACACAATTTCTTTTCACCTTTTGCACCTTTTTTTGTGAGATTAATACATTTTGCCACATTTTTCGTTCTATTTCATGCTTCAGCACATTTTTCCAACACTTATTTGAGTTTTTAAAAGATGATAGTTCTTCTTTCTTTTTCAAACAGATTCTTAATATCTTGTTTAATCAGAGGTCAATAAATAAATAAATAAATAAATAAATAAATAAATAAATAAATAAATAAATAAATAAATAAATAAATAAATAAATAAATAAATAAATAAATAAATAAATAAATAAATAAATAAATAAATAAATAAATAAATAAATAAATAAATAAATAAATAAATAAATAAATAAATAAATAAATAAATAAATAAATAAATAAATAAATAAATAAATAAATAAATAAATAAATATAATTTATGTAAACCATCACTAATTCATATCCCAACAGTCATCAAACAAGCGCAACATTTACTGAACAACAAAGACTTAGATTGGGAACTTTTTGCAGTATATGGCTATAGATATTTGCCTGATGTGATTTAGTTTGGAAGAAGGCATGGAGAAGGAAGAACCCTACGAGAAGTTGCTGAGTGTTACGGACAACACTGATGGATTTGATAAATAAAAATTCGAATTAAATTTGAAAATACAATCCAGTTGTCGAAACCTTGGACTGAACTCCCTTTACGAATGCTGACAAGATATGTTCCAATGGTTTCTGTACATGTCGAGCGGAGTTTCCGTATAATGTAAGGATCTACAGAGCTCAAAGCACCAGCGACTTTGTACCAAAAACATTTAAGTGTTGTGTGTAAACCAATATGACAAGTTTGTTAATTATTAGAACCCAGTAAATGGGATAAAGAAAGTTCATGTAAATAGTTTAGACCTTAATAAAGATATTTCATCAACACCTATTTTGCACCTTTTTGTATGTATTTACAGCACCTTTTCCCCCCATTTTCTCAACATATTTGGAAATCCGTTCCCTACCTAAACAGTATGGATAAAGTCTATACAGGATGCACAAAATAGGAGTGGCCCGAAAATTATTTATAAGCCTATCGCAGAATTGATCCTTGCTAACGATCAGGAGAACTGCCCCTCACAGGAAATCTCGAAACAGTGATTTCGATCAGTAGCGTAGCCAGGATCGGTCAATTTAGGACGGGGGGGGGGGGGGGGGGGGGCGTTGGTGGCTGAGGTGGTGGTTATAGGTACAACATGATGATAGAGCATAATGAAGGTGCTTGTTTGTGTGTGGTGCGCGCATACAAGACTTGTCAGTATGACATTGAAACAAGTGAATTATGTTGGTATTCTGATTGCAATCAATCAATCAATCAAGCAATCAATCAATCAATCAATCAATCAATCAATCAATCAATCAATCAATCAATCAATCAATCAATCAATCAATCAATCAATCAATCAATCACCACTAATCTACATTTAGGGCAGTCGGCCATGTGCAGGTTCCCTACCTGTTTTTTACCAAGGTTTTTCTTAAATACTTGCAAAGAGTTTGGACATTTATTGAAAGTCTCCCTTGGTAAATGATTCCAATCCGTAACTCCTTTTCCTACAAACGAATATTTGCCCCAATTTGTCTTCCTTAACTCCAACTTTTCTAAAATATTATATTAAAATACGTCAATGGCCGTAGCCGTGTGGAAACATCGGATCCCGTAAGATCTCCGACGTTAAGCAACAATGGGCGTGGTCAAGATTTGGATGGGTTGCCACGCGCTGTTGTTGAGGGGTAAGGGAATGGAGGAGAGAGAAGGAACTGGCCACCCTACCGTACGTAAACTCCGGCTCAGGAACACCTCTGCGGAGGTTCGGACCTGCCTTCAGGCAGAATACATCCTTACCTTACCTTATATTGAAGTAGAGAACAAGAACAATACGATGAAGGTCAACAGTTTTACAGCAAATGGTACGTTCAGTTTACAATCTAAAATCCAACTTTCGAGATTCAACAGATCTGTTGGTTCTACAATAATTATGTTTCTGAATGTTTACTACTTATTTTATTTTTGTAAAATTTAAATGGGGGTATTCTAACCCCCAGTAAACCACCGCGGGCTATGCCCCTGATTTCGATGCACCAATCTGTTGCTTTCGTGCTCATCTCTCGCATGCTGTGTCTCGAGTACCTCACTGTGTCAGATTGAGAGTAGCAAACTCTTCCTCCAATCCAAACAAACCCCGTCCAATCCCCTGACCAGGGAGAGGGCGACACCCTCTAGGTGGCCCGCCCCACCCCATCAGGGTGGGGGAATGAAAGCGTCCAAGCGAGCGAGCGGAGCAGACGTCTTTATTACCAGTTGCATGCAACACAAAATAAAACAGCGTGTGTTCGTTGTTGAGTGTTATGCGAAGCAAGATTCGTTGAAAACCTGTGAGGAGCTGTTTGCGCAAGAATTTAGGCCTGTACGTGTTTCGGCAAAACCTCCAGCAAAGTCTGCAATGCGAAACATCGTGTCAAAATGGCGTGGAACGAGCTCTGTAGCGAATAAAAACCATAACTATCCCAAAAGAGTTCGAACACCAGATGACATTGCTCGCTCGAGTGCAGGAAAGCCTGAAACTAAATCCGACGAAATCTCAACACCGTTTATCTGTGCAAGTGTTGGAATTACGACATCGTCGTGTCGAAACATTATCAGAAAGGATCTGCATTTGAATCCTTACAAACTTACTGTGTGCATGCGTTAAATGAGAGGAATCTTCGCGTGTTGAGTTCTGTCGGTGGTTTCTGAGTGAAGTGGAGTCAGGACTTTCGGATCCTCAGTTTTCAATTCTTCAGATGGGGCCTTTTCCAGCATTTTTTGTGATGTTCATTAACAAAGGTCAATCCCACGTCTGTCCTCTTGTAAATATATCCCGCGCCATTATTTTTCCTATCCGGCATAACATAATTGAAGAGTGGCGGGACGAATTGATCCAAGTACCACAGGAATTTTTGTGATATAATGCAAAAAAATACTCTGCCAGTAAATGTTCGAGCAAATACTTATTTATAAACTGTTTACTGCATTAAAATCATCTCATCGATATCCAAAAACAGAAGATAGAATGTGGAAAAAATAAAATACAAGAAGCTTTTATAAACTCATCAGTTCAGAAATGACCTACGTTCATATGGTCTTTAAGGGAAAGATCTACATTAAGTTCAAGTTGTCGGTATAACCTAATTATCTAAATAAATCTGCTCAGTAACTGTGCCACTTAGAATTTCTTCAAAAATCTTACTTTCACATATGTGAGCAGCGCCGATGTCAACTTTTTAAATTCAGATAGAGGTGCAACGTCTGGTAAAGCTAAAACTTTCCCTTCACAACCTTGAACATGATTCCTTGTTTAAGCACGCTACGTTTGACGACGGTGAGTAGCGCAGACGGTGGATGGCTGGCTTTCTAAGCTCAAGTTGGCGGGTTCGATCCGGCCTCAGTCCGGTGGTATTTGAAGGTGTTCAGGTACGCCAATCGGTAGATTTACTGGCACGTAGGAGAAATCTCGAGAGACAAAATTCTACGTTTATCCCAATGTACTACCTCACTACAAGTTGTCTTGTGAAAAGAAAATCTCACACCGGAATCTTCTTTGGAGACAGGACATGAAGACTTACTACAGTAATTCCCAAGTTTGAAGAAGTCAAAGTATTTCAGTGAGATGCTCTGGGAATCAACGAAATACTTCCATCCGCAAATACAACACCTTGCACGGTCATGAAGATCTCGCAATTATGATAGCGGTCTCAGCATAATTTACAGTGGCTTCCGCGTCTCGTCAGAGCTATGTCTCGATGTGAATCAGAAAAACATTTTCGTACGCATTTCATTTTATTATAATTTCAGTTCCTACTATTCTTCGAAGTTTCTTATCAATATTTTCATCACTTCGTAAAGCTCTCCCAGCAGTTTTAACGCAGAACAAAAACTTCTACTATTTGTTTTACGACGCATCGACACAGATAGGTCTTATGAAGACGATGGGATAGGAAAGGGCCTAGGAGTGGAAAGGAAGCGGCCGTCACCTTAATGAAGTTACAGTCCCAGAATTTGCCTGGTGTGATAGTGGGAAACTATGGACAACCATCTTCAGGGCTACCGACAGTGGGGTTCGAACGCTCTACCTCCCAAATGCAAGCTGATGGTTAAGTGACAGGTGCTGGACTGACCTCCTCCTTCCCCTGATTTAGGCGTTTGTGATTTTTATTTCATTTATGGGGAACTTTCAAACAGAAAGTGTACAAGAGCAATCCATGTACGCTTGAAGTCCTGGAGAATGAAATCAGACGAAATTTCTCTAGGAAAACGGTTCCAAAATTCGTGCTATGATAACCGGGCCGTTAAGAACAGACCAAACAAGAGAGTTATTATCTCATTCCTAAGAAATGAATTATCCATGGAAAAGTTCATACTGATTTTCCCTGAGATGCTCTTTGAGTTTTCAAACTTGTCTGAATGGGAAAGGAAAATGTTCTTTGAAGTAGCTTACTGGAATTCGAATTCTTAAATAACTTCGCCAATTTCAACAGCACATTTATCGGTTTCAGTCTGAATATCTGGCTACTTTTGCTTGTGATCTTTCAAGCTCAGAAACTAGTCGAAATCCTTTTGCTGAATGCCGGCAAATCATCAGTTAAATTTGGTTTTGCTTGGTAGAAATCAGGTTAAGCTTGCCAAAAATTTTCTTCTGTCTTCTTTTCGAGGATTTCAATGTTTTTAGCTTACAATGCGTTAACGATGGACCAAAAATTATGTTCGATCGACATTTTCTCTAGGGCTGCTTTACACTATAACACCTGGTCGCACACATTGTTCGGTATGGAAATAAATTGCGTAGGAAACTCTGGTTCTCTTACTCCTCTCTTCCCAATTTCCTAATGGAAATGAGATTCTTTCTAGATTTGCCATGTGTTCTCACCCACACACGGGAATATTGTTTGCGATGTTGGAGGTGATTTTCTATACTATCAGCTCTTTGTGAGTGAACACAATTCCACAGCCATGGTTAAACAACAAAACAAGTTCCTCCCCTATTTGTTGGCTGGGTTAAGCAAATCCGTGCGGCGTCTGTTACATACAGTACACCTTCCCCATCGGTTGGGCTGAGCTAATGACTCGTGTCCTAACCAGCGTGCCTTAGTCTTGAGACAATACCGGCGGCAGGGGGAGCAAGTCATTTATCAAAATCAATTACTTTCTCCTCTGCCAATGAAGTAATTTGTCATCTTAAAGGAAGAACGGGAGGCCACGAAGAAGACGGAGACAGAAGAACAACAGAGGACTGACATTTTAAGCCGATTGGATATGTATGCTCTAACCAAAGACAACTTGAAAGCTGAGCAAGAAGGGGAGGAAAGTAATAGAAGTAAAAGCACTCACTACTTATCAGTCGCTGGGGAACGCTAGTCTACTGTGCTCAATGAATTATTATGACCACGCGAAGTAAACAACAGTGACCCTTGAATTCACAAGGGAAGGACGCGTACAGGGGAATGAAGAATCTTACGTAAATTTTGCACACACGTTAAGTAAGCCAAGAATAACATAACGGCCAAAACAATTCTTTCGGAAATTAACTTGCGCGACCTACAGAAAGCGTTACAATTCGCATGTTTGAATTGGTGCCCTTTGGCTACGCAGGATTGCGCTGCATGTTGGGTTCACTCATCGAGGGACTTGCTGCCATGGTTTCTACTTCTTTGTTGGCCTGCTTGGTCGTCGTTACGCATGTTATTTTACCGCGACACAATTCCATTGCGCTTCTTGAAGTTACGTACCCATATGTTGCATGCTTTAAATTACGCACTTGCATAGTGCATTGCTGGATGGTCACATCGTGAATTATTTCATTATATTGATGGGGAAAATAGATTTTTTCCTGACAGTACGTGCCAATGTCCTCAATTTGTCGCGGCGCGTTCCACCATACTTTACATGTTTTCACCACAAATAAGGATCTTACCACTTCTCCAATATTGAACAGCCTTCCTATTTAAGTCTATGTCAACGTTGGCGCATGAACCTACACAGCAGAAATGTTATAAAAGAACGCTACGTTCGAAAGTGGAGGAAAGTTGAAATGCACGTGTACTATAAGCAAAGAAGTGTCGGAGCGCATGACACCAGGCTAGAGCTGCAGGCCTCTAGTATCCCCTGGGTAACAGTATACGTCTGCTTAGGTCATTGGTCTCTTTTGGTTAGGTCAAGCGAGTGGCGATAAATTTCTCTTCATGACTGGTTATTTTAAAAGCGTCAAGAATTAAGTGGTCGCTTCCTGCACGCGCCATAAAAATTTCAATCTGTGATGTTCCTTTAATTTTGAATGTGGTTTTCCGTGGTTTCCCGTTTTCACACCAGGCAGTTGTCTAAGTCCACGGTTGCTTCCTTTTCAGTCCTTTCCTATCCCATTGTCGCAATCTCGTAGTTGATGCGACATTAAACCATTATGAAAAAAAAAATAACTAAAAATAAGGTAGGTCTATTGCAGGCCCCACAGTATACGGGTAGCGTGCTGCCTCTTACCGGAGGTCCCGGGTTCGATTCTAGGCCAGCTCAGGGATGTTTACCTGGACCTGTGGGCTGGTTCATGGTTAAAACTAAGGAGCTATCTGACGATGAGATAGCGTTCCCGGTCTAGAAAGTCAAGAATATCGGTTGAAGGGAATCGTCGTGCTGACCACACGACACCTCGTAATCTGCAGGCCTTCGGACTGAGCAGCGGTCTTTTGGTAAGCCAAGGCCCTTCGGGGCTGTTGCGCCATGTGGGGAAGGTAGGTGTACTACTCGAGCATTTACCTAGCATAGGGCTGACCAGGTTGAGTTTATGACCTTGAACTTACGTAATGCGAACGCCACGTAGTGCGCGCAGTAGGGTGAAAGCTTTACCTCCGACATCGTCTGTTAGTATAGGGCCTGGAAACTGTAATCTCTCTGTGTTTAAATTCGGAAGCGAAGGGTCATCTCCGATATTCCTAAATTAAGCCAAAGGATACCTACTTCTGCGTTTCGAACACAGTAGGGGTGGGGGAATGTATATTAAGAATAATAAATGACCAAGCAGTCCAACGAACTCTCTCACATACAGTACGAGTGAGATCTCTGGCAGTTTCCGCTCCGATTACAGCAGGACCAATCAGAAGCCCGGCTCACTGATGTCAATCAAGTTCGATACAGCGAATGTGTCAGGCAGGTGACGGAGTTTAACTAGACACGAAGCTCAGGCAATTCCTCCTACAGCGTAGACGCTCAACTCGCTATTATACTGTCTCGAGCAGCTTCTACTTCACAACACTCTGGGACGGGGGCCGATGACCTTCGATGTTAGGTCCCTTAAAACAACAAGCATAATCAACTCTCTGGGACGAAGCATATGAAACATATATTCTATGTCAAGAAACATTCCTACAATTTTATATTCTAGTTCAAGGAGTATTACAGATAGATGGAGACTGAATACGAGAACGACTGATAAGTCTAACGCTATCCACGATGAAAATTGCGACCTCCGATAGGTGATATCTTCTTCTTCTTCTTCTTCTTCTTCTTCTTCTTCTTCTTCTTCTTCTTCTTCTTCTTCTTCTTCTTCTTGCAAGAGGTTGGTGACCATCATGGAGTAAGTTTTCCTAATTTATGTTAATGCTATTGTTTTTAACGTCATACTAAATATTTTTGCCGGTTTTCGGAAGCGCTGAGGTGCCGGAATTTTGTCCCGTACGAGTTTCTTTAGGTGCCAGTAAATCTACCGACACGTGCCTGACGTATTTGCAACACCTTCAAATACTACCGGACTGAGCCAGGATCGAACCTGCCAAGTTGGGCTCAGAAGGCCAGCGCCTCGACCGCCTGATGCACTCAGCCCGGCCTATTTTATGTTTCTCTTAACAGAGTGGTGGTGATGGTGATGATTATTGTTTTAAGAGAAAGTACAACTCCATTAACAGTAATTAGAAGGGAGAAATTGGAAGGGAAAAATGAAGGTATCAGCCAAAGGAAGACAAGGGTCACGAAGGGCGTGGAAATGAGACTCCCTAGGATTCACAAAACTAATGCCAACGGGGTGGAAAAAGCAACAGTTGGCGAAGAGAGGTCAGACAGGATAGATGAAAAGTAAGGAGCCTGGCACAAGTAATTGGAAGCAATACCGGGACTCATCTAAGTGGCCCTGGTCGCCAACCCACACTCCCGAGTTAAGAGCCCCTTGGGCCCCTGTTTAGTGGCCTCTTACGTCAGGTAGTGGTTACCGTGAGTGTTTCAACCGTCCCCACCCACAGGAGGTTCCCATATCAGTGTTGTACCATATTATGGATGTCTAACCACTGTCAGAGGTTCCGCATCCAGGATATCTTCTCGCTCACGTGTTCGCTTCCCTTCTATCTTGCTTTCTATTGTCAGTTGTATCACGCTGTATTTGTCATTTCTGAAGATGCGGCCGAAATACAGCAAGCTCTCGATTATCCGCGGGACGATTATCCGATTTGCGGGTTATCCGTACATAGTTCGGCGATTAAAAATACGAAGCCTGTTATAATTTGAACAAATGTTTTCATTTAGAATGCACTATTATGCATGTGAATCACATTTTACCGCCGGAAGACGCCAGAGACATCATTCTCACACTCGGTCGTTCCTGATATATGTTCCGTTGTTCCCCATTTTATTTTCATGTAAATGCCGTGACTAACCTCATAACACTTCCGCGGCCGACTTTCTGTCTATATCCTTGCCAAACCATCTCCCTATGAGCTGTGTAGATCATTTCGAAAGCCCATAAAACCGAAAGTAAAAGAAAAAATTCTGCACTCGTAAATACAAATTAGAATCAAAGGGATGCAGTAAATACATAACACTGGCGTCCCTTCTTTAATAATTAAAAAACTACACTTTTGAGATATTTCATAGATTTTTAACCACAGTATAGAGTCTAGGATATCTCTTCATGTATACCCTTACAACTAGTTGTTTGCATCTTCTCTGTTTTCACCTTCATTAGATTTCCTTTCTCACATTTCTGTTCTCTCTGGTAACTTTCATTCTCTATTTAAAATAAATTCCACTTTTACTTGACACTTCCCAGTCACTGCAGGTTGTTGCAGGAGAAATAATCTATGTCGAGATTCAGCAGTATGGACTATTTTGAGTAAAAATAAGTCGTATGTGTCTAATTTGGAATGTGTGTTGAGATGGTCCTAACTCCTTTAGTAATTTTAAAGACACACAGTGGTGGATGTACAGCACTACTCACACTGTGCCTTCGGCACTACCCGTTCACTCCCTCCCCTCTTTTTCGGTACTGGAATGGCCTTCGACACTACCCCTCCGCTTCTTCTCTTCCTTTTTTTGTACTGGAATGGGGCAGTGTTGATTGTTTACGTCGGGACACCATTTTTGTGCTTGCATGCACATGTTTTTAGTGTTAATCTACACACACGTATATATACATAACTTAACAATTTGACTACAATCACGCAAGCGACAAGCATTGCAGAATTGAACTGAACAATAATAATAATACAATAATAGTAATCTTACAGATATAATAATAATAATAATAATAATAATAATAATAATAATAATAATAATAATAATAATAATAATAATAATAATAATAATAATATCACAGATTAAATAATAATAATAAAAATATAGATATCATCTTGTAACGGGATTTGAACCGTTACAGTGTGAATTGCTGCTGTCTGTACAGTACGTATAAGAACCTTACATAATTATTACGAAGAGAAAAATCTGCACTTATTGATACAAACCTTACTCCATTCGTATATTTCGTTTGGGGATGGATACAAAACGAAGTCTCCAGAGAAAAAGTAAATGCATGGGACGAATTGGTCACACACTTTACGCACAGTTCTGCCCTCTGCAAAGACAGCACCCGACGAGATGCATGCACTATTACGAAGAAAGCAGAAAAGTTCATTGAAGGCGATTGTGTATTTTTGGACATGTACTGTTCCAAAGGTAGTTCATTCATCGACGAGTCATTACGGTTGAAATCTTACACATTATGCAAAGTTTCTTGCATCAATAAACGCATCAATAAGTCATGTATGTACAATAATGTTTGAAAGGCTGTTCTTATCCGTAGCATAAAAACAGCTGTATTTCATCCACATTGCACACTGGACAAATATGGCCCTTTATACCTAAAATAGTCCCGACTGTTGCCGCTCGAAATATTTACTATGCCTCCCTTAAACCCACACTATATTTTTCTCCAGTTTTTCTCGTTCCTCAAACAAGTCAATGTATAGGAATCAATGAACCAAGAACTTTTTTTTCGGGGTGGGGATGGGGGCTAAAAACTTTTGAACTGAAGAGCTAGCCCGCCACACCGGTTGAAATGCCTAAAGCTAAGTCCCCTTATTGACCGCAGATTTGTAATAATTTCATCGTTACTCAAATACAAGTGGGCTTTTGCCGAGTTAACATCCCTCCGGCGCAATCTTCTGCACGAGATAGAAGGCAACGCTGAAGCAAGATTTAATGAAAGTCACCTTCAGGGTTGAGTGACGGAATGGCAATCCAGACAGAGTTCATTAACAACGAGATAATGGACCACTGGCTTCTAATGGAGCTTGATAACACCCGTCACAAAGTATTAACTTCGTAATCTAGATCACAAGAGGAAAGACTTGGAAGGAAATTCAGAAACATTTTGATGACAGTATCTCACATTCCGAGGAACAACAACAACTACTACTACATGGGGGCCAACTTTCTCTCACCGTTTCCTCAATTTCGGGGATCATGTAATCTTCGTCTCTTGCGGTCCTTGGTCAAACGTGCTTTACCGAAACATGTACAAACCAGTTACATTTTTGATGATGTTCGATCAGCTAGTGGGAACTCGTCCATGATCTCTTTTCTAATTAACATCTTCTAGGATGATGAATTTTTCTAAGCTGTATTTCCCACGCCGAATAATGTGCCCTATGAATTTTATTGCAAAACTCTTTGTTTTCACATTGATGATAATCTTATTATGAGGTTGAGGTCTATAATAACGGATTAGAGCAAAATGCTGTCCATGCAATGGCGATTTCAGGAGAAGTATTTCTGGAGGGACTAAATTTGAAGTACAGTACCTTCCATGATCATTTTCGTACAAAATCAAAAGCAGCTACTATTCAAAATGTCATTCATGTGTTTACAGTGTTAGAATATTTAACAAAATGATCCAAATTGTTTCTAAACAAAGCACTGCTTAAGTTTAGAAAATATGAACATGATTGTTTTTATTTTATTTATTTAATGAATTAATTTGTCTTTAGTAGGGGCGAAGTTAGGAACCATGGTAATCTCTTACACTTACAATTACATAATACATATTTTAAAATAAACGAATTTGTGATATAAATGCAACATAAGAATTATACTAATATGTACATATCATTTGTCAAACTACTAAATTTAATTTGATAATGAAAATCAAGTGAATTACACACACACTCACCATCATTCACTCTTCCAAGATTCACACCGTTGGTTTCTGCATCTAAGAGGTACTTTCTGTAGGAATACTTGAAAAACTCTAATGAGTTACTGCTGCGGATGTTATTTGGAACAGAGCTCCATAATCTAGTTCCCGTCGCAATCATATTATATGCAGCTGACCTGCTAAAGGGAGTGGAAAGTGTAGTAACAGAGCGTGTATTATGCTGGTGAAAAGAGGAAAGGTGTGTAAAGTTTGATGACAGGTATTGGGGAGTTCTCTCCGTTCATGATCTGAACACCATTAAAAATAACTATGAAATTCATTTATTACTCTCATGATCACTCTATATTGTGAATGGTAGTCTGCGTGCTTTCTGTAAGGCGAACTACTCAACGATGGCATCTGGTGTAGTGGTAGCTTTTCCTTTTCCAGCTGATATCACTGCTAGGTTACTACGGCGTTCCTCGGTCATAGGCCTTCTCAGGTATGTTTTGGTAAGTTCTTTATCGAGAAACTTCGCTTTACCGGGGCATTAGTCACAGAAAGAACTAACACAGTTTTCAGTAAGTCTTTCCTCTCTTTGAAACACCCTTCCATTTGTTAATTATTTTAGAAAACTTGAAGTGTATTGTTACAAGCCGGCCCCGTGGTGTAGGGGTAGCGTGCCTGCCTCTTACCCGGAGGCCCCGGGTTCGATTCCCGACCAGGTCAGGGATTTTTACCTGGACCTGAGGACTGGTTCGAGGTCCACTCAGCCTACGTGATTAGAATTGAGGAGCTATCTGACGGTGAGATGGCGGCCCCGGTCTAGGAAGCCAAGAATAACGGCCGAGAGGATCCGTCGTGCTGACCACACGGCACCTCGTAATCTGCAGGCCTTCGTGCTGAGCAGCGGTCGCTTGGTAGGGCAAGGCCCTTCAAGGGCTGTAGTGCCATGGGGTTTGATTTGGTTTTGGTATTGTTACAATCTTCATGCATAATTTTTGACGAGAGAGCCTGATTACTTACATGACTAACGATTCGCTCATCTCGATTATGTAATTTTGGTAAGTTAGAGAGGGTTGTCGTATTCGTGAATAAATGTGGGGAAGGTTCAGGAGCAGAAACAGCGTGAAGTAGATGTATTACACTTGAATTCTGGGTAAAACCCTTATCCGTTTCCTGCTAAATATTGTCTATTATTTCAACAACTACAAAAAAGTTAAATTACATTGTTAGATTCTCATTGTAGTCCTGTCTTTTCTACCTGGCTTCTTTTGTCTCGAATTTTCGAAATCTGAACCTAATGAAACCGCCACTGGGTCCAAGGTATGCGTAACCTCCTTCGCCAGCAATACATTCCTATTTCCTTCACGTCTATAGCATGATGAGCCCACGTCTCGGCTCCATAGGGGGCAATTGTTCACAGGACACGGTACACAACATTCATCTTCAGTGATAACGAGATAGGGCGATTCTTCAACTAATGGGACAAATAATTCATAGTAAAATTTTCGGCAATAGCAATTCTTGAATGATCACAGTAGCATACATGTCGGAACTGGAAACTGGAAATTTCTGAACCAAGGCATAGCATTCCTGAGATGATTTCCAATTTATTGAAGATACCTGCACTGGCTAATTTGACTCTATCAAATAACCACTACTTTGGAACTAACGTTAATCTGCATATAAGTACCGTCCGGTCGCGGAACTAACCACGGAGGTACAGTGGGCACTGCATGTGCGGCTTTTCACATGTCTTTAATAAAAACACAAGTACATCATGCCCTAACACATGAATGATGTTTCTTAATGAAGTGTGAAGAGCCATCTACGGAGAGAAATTATGCTTTCTTTACAACAAAAGAAAACTAATATAATTTTCTATCCGCAAAATTCATACCTGTTGAAACACTGTCCTCATACCCACACAGTTTGACAATCAGTAATTCGTACGCATTCCCTAGCCATCCATAACTGCTTGAAGCAGTCGTGACATGGGGCTTACAAGGTTTGATGTGGTTTCGGCATCAATTTTCGACCATTCCTTCTTCAGATGATCGATGAAGTATTCTTTGACAAGCATGTCAAACTCTTTACTCTCCGTTCTAACAATGTCCACAGATTTTCTAGGGGATTGAGGTCTGGGGACTGTGGAAGCGTTGGAAGTTGCTCGCGAACATTACACAGCAGCCATTCTTTTGTTATACGAGCAGTATGCTTAGATCGTTGTTTTGATAAGAAACACATTCGTCCTCAAGATTGAATTTCGCGAAACTGGTCAGCAAATTATCACGAAGTATGTTCACATACGCTGTCGCAGTCATATTATCCTAAACAAAAACCAGTTCTCCCACCCTAGCGTAGCTCATGCATCCTCACACCATGACATGACCTCCGGCATGATTGAAAATTTGTACAATGCTCTTAGGGTCAAATTATTGATTTAGTTTATGCCACACGTACCTTCGCCCATCAGATCCAAAAAGGTTGAACTTGCTCTCATCCAAGAATATAACCTTCTTCCAGTATTTCATGGGTTTGTTGAGATACGCGCGAGCAAACTCCAGTCTTTTCACCCCATTGCGCTGATTAATGAATGCTTCTTTTCTTGCCACTGTGCCTCTAATCCAGCTTCGTGGAAGTGTTTCCTTAAGGTTTGAGGTATTGGCTGTTGCTGTTGCGACGTCTTCAGCTCTTACGCTCCAGTTCTTGCGCGCTTGTTGTGCTACCTATCACGATTCTCGGTCCGTTAGAGCTCTAGGACGCTCAGACCTTTGCACATTCGCGGTAGATCTTGTTCCTTTGTATTTGTTCCCAGCATCTGGACAGCAGCATGCGAGAAGGTCAGTTTTTCGTCAATGTTTCGGCAACGAAATCCATCTTACAAAAGGGAAATGATTTTTTCCTTCTCAATAGTCTTCGACTCAACCGATCGACGTCCCATTCCTGTACACCATTAGCTTCAGGCACTAATACTCACTGTTAAACTAGATACACGATGAATATTTTTTTCAGTCGTCAGTAGGCGACGTTTATGTACCATACATGACTACGATCTAATTGTATGAACACTTTTTTGTGTGCCGTTAAACAATTCTTTGTTTAAATCAAGGAACCAAATGTACGTCACAATTAATTATACCAGACAGTAGTGCATCTGCCAACGGCCGTAGCCGTATTGAAACACCGGATCCCGTGAGATCTCCGAAGTTAAGCAACATTAGGCGTGGTCAGGAGTTGGATGGGTTGCCACGCACTGTTGGTGGGGGGTAAGGGAATGGAGGAGCAGAAAGGAACTGGCCACCCTACCGCACGTAAACTCCGGCTCAGGAACACCTCTGCGGAGGTTCGGACCTGCCTTCGGGCAGAATAGCCCTTACCTTACCTGTAGTGCATCTGTAGACTTAGTATAAAGCGCTTACCGATAATTCCCGTTTGTGTACCGTTTGAAACCATATATGTGTGAATACTTATCCACTGTACCTCGCTAGAAGTCCGCTCAAGACAACCAGAGTTAGCCACATCTAACTCACGACACAATATATCAATTCGAATCCCAACCGGTCGTGTGGCATTCGCTCGGTTTTGGTACCTCTGGTGGTATTGGGTACTAAATATGCTTTCATAGCTTGGATGTAGCGACATTGGCAGCGTACGTGAGGAGTAACTGTTGCCTCCTTATTCGTAAAGATGAAACTCCCGCTAGGAATGGGGCTAGTACAGAAAAATCCCGTTGCCAGCCTAACTACATTATGGTGAACACTGTCTACAAGGCTCAGCGTAGATCTTGATGCTGAACCATAAGCCGCACTACCATAGTCCATTCGGGAGAGGATTATGTTTCACGGAAATGTACGCGCGTACTTAGCATGTGCGACCCTTCCCTTATAACACCAGCAAATTCCACCTATTCGACCTTTCTAAACAGCAAGTTATCTCAAACAAAAGTAAAAGTCAGAAATATTATATAATACGTTAAGAAAGACCAATGTATATGATAATGGTAACATGGCACATAACAGAGCACTTTTTGCAAAGCGCGCATTAGAAAAAAAAACAAATAGAATGACTAAACGTTACCCTACTTTTGTAACTACTAGAATAGAATAGGATCACTTTAGAGGATAATAATTAAAACGAGGTCGAACATTATTTTTAAAAGTTCAATTTAGCAGTGATCAGGGCGGAACACTGGAAGAAGAATTTATCTGGTTGGAAGTTAGTGAGGAATTGCGTCACCAGGAGGTAAATCATGTAGATTGGCAATTTGTCGTTACTGGCTTAAATGAATTAGGAAATAAAGATGGGGGTAGGGAGAGTAGAGACCAAAGTGGAGAAAGTGTCATGACCAAACCTTGGTCCACCCAGTTCTCATTCCAATTACACCGATGGCGAAGTCTGTGAGCGGACGAACAAACAACCAACTTCTCCCTCTCTTAATGAAGTCCCGTCACAGAAGAAACCGAGCGTCGCGTCTCTCCCAATCTCCGCCGCGCCCCATCAACACCCAATTACACCCAATATTGCAGATCAGAGTCCGGGCCCTTCTCTTCTCTTAGGAATGTGATAGCTTCGGCCCTGTCACAGCAGCTATCTCCCTCGCTCGCTACAGGATGTTCATTTACATAGACAACCGTGCTTTACTCGCTGACGTTTATTGAGCGAAGACAAGATCGCTCCACATCTCCACGGAGGGCGACTTAGGAAACTCCAATGATTGTAAGAGATGTGATCAGCTTTCAGTTTGGATCAACCATCATCAAGGGTTAAGTAAGTTACGGCAAATGTTTTTATACAGTACTAATCTCAATTTTTAGGGTCAATACGACATTTGCTAGTGTTTCGCCAGCCCCAAACTCTAGGAGGCCCTGGATCAATTCCCGGCTAGGTCAGGAACTTTTGCCTGGATCTGAATGTTGGTCTAAGGTCCATTCACGGGGGAAACTCGCCAAGTTTAACAACCCGATTTGCCAAAAACTTAGCTCAGCGAAAGATAGGCCGAAATAAGCGAAAACATATTGCCATTAATGCTTTCACGGCCCGTACTTAAAGACATGATACTGTATAGGCTTTTGGGCTTATGCCGTGTCAAGAAAATAAGGCGAAATTCTTAACGTTTCGCAGAAAACTGTGCTCTGCGTCCTCAGAAGAAATCTCGACTGGCCACGAGAAAGGCTTCTTAAACAATGACACTTTGAAATTTAGACGTTATAATAGAAGTGGAAATGGCACGTTCATTCGCCACCAGATGGCCCCCAGGACGTGGCACTACGCTAGCGTTCGAAGCGGAAGCTAACCGAACGATCACAATCAGACTAAGCAGTTCACATAACGTGTTTGCGTAACATATGACATAGATAGGTGTATGATATAGACACAAGCCTGGAATGAAACATCAGGCGACGAGGAACGTACGAATTTGGGAAAAAACGAGACGAAATAACAATAGTGAAGGGGATAGGGAAGGGAACTACCTACGTAAATTCGTAATGACTGGCAACCAGGTATTACTTAATTGATAGCCGGAGTCCCTGTTGAAATTGTTAGGATTTCTACGTATTTCCACAGCTTCCCGTATAATCCTGGACCTGTAGTGTCTAGTGTGGGTAAGAGCTCGAGCATCTTGGAACATGACATCATGACCCGACGACAGAGCGTGCTCAGCTATTGCCGATTTGTCTGGTTGGTTGAGACGAATATTACGTTCATGTTCTTTGATACGTCGGAAACTTCGACAGTCATTTTCTCGAAAACGGTCCAGTGTCTACGGATAAGTTTGCTTATTTCATCCCCTTTTTTTACTGGGCGAAGTTTCTGGCAAATCGGGTTGTTACGCATGGCGAGTTTCCCTCGTCAGCTTACATGAGAACAATTGAGGAGCTATCTGACGGCAGCCGCGGTCTAGAAAACCAAAAATAATGGCTGAGAGAATTCGTCGCTCTGACCGCGTGACACCTGGTTATCTGCAGGCCTTCGAACTAGGGTTGGGCAGACCGGAACATTCAGAGCTTGAGGTGGAGTGTTTCGGTACAGAGTGCCGCCACACGGGACACGGGACTGTAACTGCGTAGAAGAGAGAGAGAGCTTCGACAGGCAACATTACATGCTCCGCGTCAGCTGGAATGTGCCTGTACCGAACGTGCTGTGTCGAAGGCCGCATTGGATAGACTAGTTGGCCTTGGCTGTGTGCAGTGGGCACATGGGACACGGGACTGGAACTGCGCAGTGGAGAGAACGTCGAGAGGCAACATCACACGCACCGCGCCAGCGTGAATATACCTGTATCGAACGTGCTGTGTGTAGTTATGGCCATGGCCAGCATAAAGCTGCACGGGACGTGAACGAACAGTCGGAACACTGAAATTCACGCCCAATAATCACGTTTAAAGGCTGCGTTTAGGTTAAGATTTTTCGGTCAATACGAAGTACAGATAGCACGGTTACAATGGCAGTACAGGTGTTTAAAAGTAACTAATCCAAGGATACTTTCAGCAGATGAAACTATCGGCCGGTATTGTAATTAGGGCCAGGATAAAACTTCACGGCACGTGAAAAAGCAGTCGGAAATCTGAAATATGCACCCAGAAATATCATGTTTAAATTTTGTTATTTTTAGGATAAGAATGTTTTCATTCATTCTGAAACACACCTGTCATAATTACACTGGCAGTAGATGTGTTTACAAACGTCACAATTTTATTTTCACTAATTAAGCATAAACTCGCACAATTGAAGAAATATTCGTCAGTACCGGTACTCTATTTATGTACACAATATTAAAGCAGAACACGAAAATAAAAATTAAACACTGTATACTGTACAGGGAGAACATGAAAATAAAATTTAAGTGAAACTACCGACAAATGTTAATCTTCCAATACTACACTTTAAATGGTGCTCGAAAACGTTCACGGCATATTTGCATTCAGAAACATGAATTTAGAAACTGTCACTTTTTAGACGTGTACAGTTTTCTGTGATGGTCTGTCCCTGCTTTGAGAACACTCGTTCACAGGGAACTGATGTCGCCGTAATGCAAAGTCTCTAATTCATTAAGTCGTAGAGGACTGGCAAGGTATCCTTGTTGTCATTCCACCATTGAAGAGGATTCTCTAGCCTATGTAGAAAAGCCATATTTAAATACTTGCCCATCTGTATGATACTTGCTGCTTTCGGATTAACAGTTTGCGCTCGAACGTGCTCTTCAACGGCTGCATCAAAGTTTTTCCATAGTATGCTCGAAAATGATACTGTAGACCCATATGTCTGATTCTCATTTGACGAGGGCTCTTGTGTTCAACCTGATGTGTTAAAAGCTGTCTGTTGGTGTGCAGTGCCAATAACGGTAGCGGCATCATTAATAAGTTTTCCATCGGGCGAGCTGGCCGTGCGGTTAGGAGCGCGCAACTGTGAGCTTGCATCCGAGAGATAGCGGGTTCGAATCCCATAGTCGGCAGCCCTGCAGATGGTTTTCCGTGGTTTCCAATTTTCACACCAGGCAAATGCTGGGTCTGTTCCTTAATTAAGGCCACGGCCGCTTCCTTCCAATTCCTAGGCCTTTCCTATCCCATCGTCGCCATAAGACCTATCTGTGTCGGTGCAACGTAAAGCAAAATAGCAAAAAAAAATCCTTTATTCCTTTAAGTTTGCTTTTATCCTTCATAAAACCATACGTCTTAAATCTTGGATATAAAAGTGTTGCTTCCCACAATATATTTATATTGCGGTACTTGTTGCAAATTTGACTTGTCAGTTCTTCATATATCTTGCCAAGGGGTCCAGAAATGGCCGGACTGTCATATTCCATCTCTCGCAGCTGTTGGTAATGAGTTCGAAGGTTCCTAATCATCAATCCAATTTTTGAAAGGGTAACGTGCTTTTCACTACTGACTTCCCTCGTCATTTCATTGAAGCATCGTAGAATTTCAAATGATTTTTCAGTTATGTACCAGTCTTCATTGTTTAAAACTTCCACAGAATTATTGTTCATTATTGCAAGAGTACTTTGTAGTGGTTCCTTGGTCTGAATGACTATTCATCATCTCGTATGTCGAGTTCCACCGTGTTGGACAGTCCTGCTTTAGAGTCAGAACAGGATAGCCCATCTGTTTTTGAGTGCTGTGAAGTTTCTCCAAGGATTGTGGGCTCCTTTCAAAGAATACGACAATACGTTTTACCTTCTCTCGCGTTGGTATTATTTCTTCCAGGCTTGATTGTGCAACTAGATTCAAACTATGCGCCAAACACGGAACGTGCCACCAGTTGCACTTCTGAACCGCACTAATCATATTTGAAGCATTATCAGTTGTGCAGGCCACGATTTTGTCCTGAAGATCCCTTTCTATTACCACTTCCTTGAGTTCTTCGGGAATGTTGTCTGCTGTGTGTCTTCCTACAAACTTTGAGCAGGACAGAAGCTTTGAAGAGAGTGTGCCATCCCTTTTACATATGAAATGAGCGGTAACTGCTATATAGTTTTCATTTTTCAATGAAGTCCACTTATCTGTTGTGAGGGCTACATATGACGCATTTTCTGACACGTGAGCCTTGACATCTTGCAATGTTGTGTCAGAGTTTATTCAAGAGACTATTCGAAAGTGTTTTACGGCTTGGGAGACTATATTTAGGATTAAACATCGATAAAAACTTCTGAAACTCTTCAGCCTCAACTATATTGAGGATAGGATAAATAAAAGTGAGGAGCCTGGCACAAGTACGTGGAATCAATGCCAGAACTAAGCTAAGGGCCCCGTGGTCGCCAATCCACCCTCCCAAGTTCAGAGCTCCTGAAGCCCCTTTTACAACAAGCAGGGGATACCGTGGTTGTTATTCTACCGTCCACACCCACAGGGGCAGGCGAGACCGGAATTTAGAAGTTAATATGTGAAACCTTCCGCCTTTGTAACGAACGTTTTTTTTTCTATATTGAATTTCTTCATCTATTTCAATAATATTAGGACAAACACATTAAGCTCACCCCAGAGCCCACCACTGAAACAGTTCACGTCATCCATAAGAGGACTGGTATGATTCAAGAATCAATCTATAAATGCAGCCCCTATTGACTCGCCCACATGACGCAATGTAGCTATCTGGTAAGTATCTAAGCAATTGATTTAGATGCGTTCAAAAAGGTTTCTGAAGGTACTGTATGTTTTTATATAGGAAGAAGTCGAATGCCATGTATATGGTAAGTAAAATATCCTAAAGTTTCAATTTTACACCTTCACTTGCGATTGACATACTCAAGACTAACTTAAGAATGACTGGAGTCCGCCAGTTCCGCTTTCTATAAAGGCCCATAGAAGGTTCTAGTAGTTTCCACTTCCAGATCATTCTGGCTACCTGAGCCAACGTTAATCAAGCTTCTTACAGGAGTTTCCTTATTGCGATCCTAAACAATTCACCGACGCAAATGAAACTCGACGTATGAAATTAAGCATTACTGCCACGATCCGTATAAGAGGCAAAAGTCTACACAAGTGGTTCTTAAAACTGTGCAACGCGTACGCCTAGGAGTACGAGAGCATCCATCAGGGGAAAAATTAGGAAGAACTGAAATATGGAAATAAATAAGAAGACAGTTATATATGTATATATGGAGCCACGCTTCGCTTGAAAGTTTCACCTGGAATCAGAAAACTGTCACGCCCTTCAGGCACACACGTCCCATTGAAATATTGATGGTTCGCAATGTATGAATTCCAGAATTACGATCGAAACTTATTATCGTTATTTATTAATTTTACACTGAGGCTAAAATCTGGTGTTTTGTGAAACTTTCATACACACAGGGTATCCTGTTACTTTACAGCCCTTGTAGCATACTGGATACAGACACAAACTCTTAAATTTCTTGTGATGAGTTATAAAAATGTGTTTGATTTCACTATCTGGTCTTATTTACGATGTGTATTGAAAATAATGGTTTATAATCAATTAACATGGCTTAATAATTGGCCAGGCACTCTTTATTATTTACACCTACAATTTTCGGATTTTTTGTGTGGGGGTACATTGAGCTTCTAGCCGTGAGTGCAAAGTTCTGTCTCATAAAAGTCTAAGAACCTCTGGTCTACGCTATTCGCTTAGCCACTAAGTTTAGTAAAAACTGCACTGCTAAAATGTCTCCCTATAGGAAAATATTCTTACGGAATTCTTGGTACTTCTATCCACGTCGAGTTCAAGACAAAAGACACGTGGTGCATTCCTGGTAGCCAGATGTTCAAGTTGTTGGACGAGGCTGTACATGGTATTTAATGGGCAAGCAGGCAGGCGGAGCGGGAGAGTGCGATATTCAGCCATGAATGATTAGAAAGCGGTGGAAAGGAAGAGGAGTTGAATGAAACAAGCACAAAAGCTACAGAAACGTGGAGCCTTATCTGCACGGAGAAGCTCAACATCCGATAACTTTTAGAATGTACATGTATCTATCTAAAGAGAGATATAAAATGGTCAATTGAAATTTCACTTCCATATCCACTAAAAGGGACAACGAGCAGATAAACACAAGTTCCGGCTATTCATTTATGAAGAATTAATAACCTAATACACGCCAAGGAGAGGAGCGTGCCTGGTTTGGAATGAAAGATATTGCCCGCGTTTGATAAACATGAAATGACCTCTTAAACGCTTAATATGAAAATAAATTATATTGAACAATGATGTTAATGTATGTGTATACGTTAAGTCCCCAACCCGAAGGCTGGTTGCATCTTCACCAGATCCACCGTCAACTGCACACCTAGCCCAGGCGTCAATGAACAGGCGTACTAGGGGCATGAAGAGTCAGCTAGATTCCTGTACCTTTCCTCACCGAACCAGGTGGTGCTGAGATATAAAATATCAGTACGCCAAGCTCATTGAAATGCAGATACCAACTGACCCTATGAGCAACATTTTCACACCATTCAACACAGGGACTGGATGTATAATAATAATAATAATAATAATAATAATAATAATAATAATAATAATAATATAATAATTTCGTGTGGCTATTTCTAGCCGAGTGCAGCCCTTGTAAGGCAGACCCTCCGATGAGGGTGGGCGGCATCTGCCATGTGTAGGTAACTGCGTGTTATTGTGGTGGAGGCTAGTGTTATGTGTGACGTGTGAGTTGCAGGGATGTTGGGGACCGCACAAACACCCAGCCCCCGGGCCATTGGAATTAACCAATGAAGGTTAAAATCCCCGACCCGGCCGGGAATCGAACCCGGGACCCTCTGAACCGAAGGCCAGTACGCTGACCATTCAGCCAACGAGTCGGACATAATAATAATAATAATAATAATAATAATAATAATAATTATAATAATGTTATTTGTTTTACGTCCCACTGACTACTTTTACGGTTTTCGGAGATGCCAAGGTGCTGGAATTTAGTCCCACGGGAGTTCTCCACATGGCTTCTCACAGCGCAGTGGCGTTCCAGAACTCCACCTAGCCGTTTGACGGACTCGCTCGTCACGGACCCTAGACCACGTCATTACTGCTTATCTTCACTCGCGATTGACGTACTCAAGACTGACTTAAGAATGACTGGGGTCCGCCAGTTCCGCTTTTTATAAAGGCCCACAGAAGGTTCTAGTAATTTCCACTACCAGATCATTCTGGCTACCTGAGCCAATGTTAATCAAGCTTCTTACAGGAGTTTCCTTATTGCGATCCTAAACAATTCACCGACGCAAATATTTTAGCTGGCTGCTGGGCCCATCTACATTGTCCCAGCTGTGTCGCAGTTTTCCCTCGATGGCATTATTGCTGCCCCCCCCCCCCCACCCCCACTTCGCCTTCATTAACACAGTATTGGTTCCGCACCATATAATCAACTCGGTCATGTCCTTCCTTAAAACTGGGGAAATCAATTCGGACATAGCTTTCGTTAGAAGCCAAAATATATTCAGACTGTAGGTAATCGATTAGGATACAGCCTGCAGACCAGAATCATTTTAAAAATTCCACGCGCGTTGGTCAGGATTCGAACTGTAGCCCCGCAGGTGAGGAGACAGTGGTGGTGTCACTCAGTTATCATGTACCAAGGGATTATTCTTCCTATGGCCTAACAACTTGAGACATGGAGTGGTGACCATAGAGTGCCTCCCGCAGTCTCACATAGTTTTCACTTTGAGTTTTCCACTCGTCGGTGTTTTTACTTATGATCACACACACACACACACACACACACACACACACACACACACACACACACACACACACACACACACACACACACACACACACTCTCTCTCTCTCTCTCTCTCTCTCTCTCTCTCTCTCTCTCTCTCTCTCTTTAATTTACTACTCCACTTTCCTTTCAAAGAAGTGCTTTTCCACGCTGAACCACCAGTTTCGTAGTGTTTGAATTCTTTCGGAGTTATTGATCACTGGAATTGTCTTAACGCGCCTGTGGAAATGATACGGCGGAGTCATTTCTCTAATTATGTTGCCTACCTTTTTTAAGTGTACAAGAAATGTGGAGGCAAGACGTGAGGCAGAAACTGCACATGTCTACATCTCCTGTCCGTTTTTTTTAGACTCAATGCCTAGCCTAGAAATAGGTCGTCAGTTTTAGTGTCGGCTATGACGTACGTCGAGACGAAACTCAGCACGGAGTGAGTGTGTATTTACAACTCGGCACATCCATTAACGCTAAAGCTTTCTTGCGGGACTTGTAAATATTCATAAACGCAATATGCAGAGGTCGAGCACCACCACACTCCTGATGGACCCATGCCCCATTATCCAATTTAAAACAGTTATTCCGTCAGTAATTAATAAACGACATTCTCTTACTTTAGGTCTTGGGTGATATCCGAGTCGTATTCTTATGGTAACATGAAAATTACAAACACAATCATTCGAATTAACAGTGGTGCAAAAAGAAAATACAGTTTTAGCTGTAAAATGAATGGATGGCGATACAGTCCAAGCTAACAAAACTAACAGAATGTTTGTAACCTCTTCCAGTCCAGAGAAGAAACCCGAGGCACTTTGACGTGCAATACTGTAGCTTCTGAACCGTACATGACAAAAACATGAAACTTTTAAAATAGACATCATTTCAAGACAACTCGTGCGAAGAGGAAGGGGCAATGTATCTAGTAACAATAGTTCGGCCTCGGCGTGACGTCATCGGCTGTTATAGAAGTGCCACCATCTTGAGGTACTTAAGTCGCCATGTCGCGCGACTAAAAATCAGTGCATCTCAGGTTTTCGGCGTGATAGCACGTCGTGTCAGGGGTCATTTGATTAATCTCAGTAAGTTACAGAAGCGTAAGGCAAAAATATTCAAATAGAGAACATCTGAAAAAATGTGGTGCGAAGAAGGGCGTTTTTTTTAAGCAAAATGTTGCGTCATGCGGACAATAAATAGCTTCAAATTATTGCAAACGGGTTCGAGGGGATAAAGCGGCTTCCACTTACTTCTTCCAGGCTCCTCCCTTTAATCTATACTATCCAACCTCCCTTGGTCAACTCTTGTTCTTTTCCGACCCCGACGGTATTACGTATGGAGACCTAGGAAGTCTTTCATTTCAAAGCCCTTCGTGATCCTCATCTTTGTTTGGCCGATACCTTCATTTTTTCAAAGTACTACTACAACTTGCTTTACGTCGTATCGACACAGATAGGTCTTGTGGCGACGATGGGATAGGAGTGGAAAGGAAGCGACCGTGGTCTTATGTAAGGTACACCCTATGTGAAAGAATGGGAACCACGAGAAACTATTTTCAGGACTGCCGAGAGTGCGGTTCGAACCCACTATCTCCCGGATGCAAGCTCACTGCTGCGCACCCGTAACCGCACGGCCAACTCGCCCGGTCATTATTCGAAGTGTCGAAGTGACATTTTCCCTCTGATTAGTGTTAATAGAGAATGGTTGTGCAGTTGTACGTCCTCTTAAAACAGTAACCACCACCACGAAGTACAGCGCAATAATTACTGTCACCTGAAGCCGATCTTCGTCAACCCACAGAATATCCGTCAGAGATAAATGTCACAATTACTTAAAATATATTTAGCAATCAAATGAGAGTTAGGACAAAAAACTTTTAGTGGAGTCAATGACTGACCATCTCGTTTGGTATGCAACGTTTAACCAGAAGCACTTAAAACCTTCGGCCTGACCGGGTATCGATTCGGGACCATTTCAACTGAAGGCCTCTACTCTGACCATTCGGCCAAGGTGTCGGACGAAGATGATCAGGATATCGCGTACAATTACGTTGAAGCAACGCCAGATTCAAGTGGGTGTGTCAGATGTGGGGGAGGGGCCAACGACTAGGGGTACGAAACGGAAAGAGTTCACACTTCGTAGAAATCCTTAAAAAATACTACGTCTATGGCATAAATCTGTCTGGTGAAGGAACATGCATCCGTCCGCGCGTGTTAAGAGTCCCGTACGAACCAAATGGGGTGTGGTGCAATTGCATTTCCGCTCCATTTCGCGATCACATACCTCCCTCCTCCCCCTCCAGCCCATTGTTGTACTGTTTACACGCACTACCGCGTGACAAAAGACGAGTCACGGCTACACGGACTCGCTAGCCAGAGAGAGAGAGAGAGACTAGATCTGTCTCGATTGGCGACAAGGCTGCGAAGGAAGGTAAAATGGACTGAGTGACGTTTTGAAAGACGTCCGAGAGCAGTTCTCTGAACACAAAGGGAGAATTTCAAACACAGGATAGATCCTGTTTTATACGAGGATGGATACTTAAGCAACATTTGTTAATGACGACATGGTTTCAGGTATGTTACAGAGGGATGTAAACGAATAACATGCTGAAAACTAAATAGACATCTAAGTACAAGAAATGCAAAAGTGTCGCTTTGCTCGACAGAAAAAGAAAAGAACATCTTCGACTTTTATTGCTTAAAGCTTGTTCCACCGCTGTGAGGTGGGGATTGTGTCGGCTTCGATTCCCAGCTCAATAATGATAGAGAATACGAATTCTTAAAAACTGAGACCGTAAAATAGCCTGTGAAAGTAAGCTTCGTCTATTACATTAATTAAGAAGATACGAGCATTAGCATCTGTAAATATATGTAAATGATGATCTCTGCACATTATTGTGAGGTATTTACAGGTTGTAGTAAGGATTAGGCTACAGGAGAAGGCGTATACGTCTCTGGTAAGACTCCAACTAGAGTATGGTTCCAGTGTATAGATTACTTGAATCGAGCACTGGAAAAAATCCCAAGAAAAACACTTCGATTTGTTCGATTTGTTGTGGGCGATTTCCGTCAAGGGAGTAGCGTTACGAAAATGTTGCAATGTTTGGGCTGGGAAGACTTGGGAGACAGGAGACGAGCTGCTCGACTAAGTGGTATGTTCCGAGCTGTCAAGCCGAGAGATGGCGTGGAATGACATTAGTAGACGAATAAGTTTGAGTGATGTTTTTAAAAGTAGGAAATATCACAATACGAAGATAAAGTTAGAATTCAAAAGGACAAATTGGAGCAAATACTCGATTATAGGAAGAGTTAGGGATTGGAAAAATTTACCAAGAGAGATGTTCAATAAATGTCCACATGTTTTTGCAATTATTTAAGAAAAGACTAGGTAAACAACAGATAGGGAATCTGCCACCTGGAAGACTGTCCTAAGTGCAGACTAGTGGTGATTGATTGATTGATTGGTTGGTTGATTGATTGATTGATTGATTGATTGATTGATTGATTGATTGATTGATTGATTGATTGATTGATTGATTGAAGGACGCATCAAACCCAGTAGTGGTAGTTGTACCAAATATTGCAGGTAATTAATGTCAATTCCTTGGCTGGTGGGATGTAGTGTTTACAGTGCACAATGTCTTCTGGTATGGGTTATAATAAATTTGTTACTTTCATTGACATTATGCAGCCAGTCACTGTTATGAATGATGTGCAAATATCGCTCATGTGGTCGGTTGGTGCATGTATTTCTGTGGGCCTGGCAGGCTGACATGTAATAGCAAATTATGGCCTGGTGAGGAAAACAACGCGAAATTACCTCACTCCTCATTTCCCTAATATGCCTTTTCAGTGACACCTAGGTTATCTAGGAGAGCTCTTGGCGGAGCTGTGGAGGATCAAACCAGCCTTCGGGCTGAACACCCAACGTACAACACTATGAATGTCAATGGGTCAAGCCGGTCACACCCACGTACAGTAGGTAATTGAAAAGGATAACAACATCGAAAGTGGTCTACCTGATAAATAGGTAAACAAAGCAAAGCTCACGAGTACTTTTACCTGTCGGCGTGTTTTAACCCGGACTGGGGTCAAAGCCCACCCACATCTTACTACCATTAATAACCCAATCACTGACGCCAGATAATGACAGATTTCTCAGAGATAATTACAATCTCAGTTAGGTCTGGTATTGTTTTCCCTTACTCGTGCAAACCTGCCCTTTATTGTTTAACGTCATTTCGTGTCTTCTCCCGAACCCCGGGATATTAGGAATAGGGAGCCTTGCATTACCTCTCTGTTCTCTTGGCGCTATCCTAAAATAGAAGTTGGAGAGTTCCTCTTCCAAGTATATTGTTAAGACGCGCTAAAAATCAGGTTGTTCAACGCCTCAAATGAATAAACATCTACATGGTGTATCCGTGACGAGGTTACAAACTTTCAGCGATGATGTAGGACGACAAATGTATCAATTTGAAATAAGACACCATATTACGGATACGATCGAGTAAAAAGTTAAACAAAATTTTACTCACCTAAGTCCGTTTACTTGCACAAAGTATCACAAGCTGCTCCATTTACAACAAATGTTCGAAATGGCGTCCCCCTGCGTCAATGCAGGCATGGCGTGGTCGGAGTGGTGTGGAGGATCCGGCGTTGGTCTACTAATCCCAAGTTAACGGGTTCAAATCCGAATGAATTCGGTGGCTTTTAATGGTGTTTAAAGGTGACAACCCCATGTCGTTGGCGTCCGGTACGTTAAAGAACTACTACGGGACGAAATTCCGACACCCCGGCGTCTGTTAAGAATGGACGTTAGACAACTTGCATTATTAATAACTTCTGACTAAAACGTCTCCGGACTATGGTCCCGTATCTCAAATTGATCCATGTGCCGTTTTCTATCATCCCTGAACGTTTGTGACATCACGGTTACACCATGTATATCAAGAAGACGCACTACACACCATCTCATACTTCAAGGAGTCCGACGTCTTTTACTTTCTCCCTAGTTTAATGTTCTACGGGGACGAGAATATCACAGTTTGGTGGTGGTAATTCAAGTTTTAAGAAAAACCCTAAATTACCAGCTTCCTTAACCCTTTTTTGTACCACATTATTGAGATAAGTGTGCCTCATGGGTCTGACTTTATCTCTACCTGTAACCACCGAAATATACGTGTATAATATTTAATGTTATTGGATTTACGTCCAACTAACTACTACTTACGGTTTTCGGAGACGCCGAGGTGCCGGAATTTAGTCCCGAAGGAGTTCTTTTACGTACCAGTAAATCTAACGACACGAGGCTGACATATTTGAGCAACCTTCAAATACTACCAGGCTAAACCAGGATCGAACCTGCCAAGTTAGGGCCAGAAGGGCAGTGCCTCAACCGTCTGAGCCACTCAGCCCCGCAGTGTAATATTTTTTAAAGTTGTTTCACGTCGCACCGATACAGACAGATCTTATGGCGACGATAGGATGGGAAAGGCCTAGGAGTTGGAAGAAAGCGGCCGTGGCCTTAATTAAGGTACAGCCCCAGCATTTGCCTGGTGTGAAAATGGGAAACAACGGAAAACCATCTTCAGGGCTGCCGATAGTGGGATTCGAACCTACTATCTCCCGGATGGAAGCTCACAGCCATTGAACTAATTGACGGAAGCAGTATAACAATGCAGGAAACACTACTAAACAAAACATGCTACTTTAAAATCACGTCATAATGAGTATGGCACAAAAAATAACTGTGGACAGTTAATCTATACAACGAAAACGAAGTAAATATAAACATTAAAATGAAATCAATCACAAGAATTTGGTGACAGAAGAAAAAAAATAAAATCACGGGGCACGTTCATTCTGAAAAAGTGAAAAAAACCGACACAAAGTAGGAATGTTTCCTGAGCGAACGAAGAACTGAATTGAAACTTTGAAGTCCTTAATAACCCTTACCCATGAGGCTAGTCGCGTCATCAGATAACTTGAGATCGAGTGTTTCCGGCACGTTAAGGGTTCAATTAAGGGCAGAGAGAATCTCACAGAATAAAAGCTTAAAATAGCACTACCATAACCATCACCACGATGACTCGAAGAGTGATATATCCCAAAAATTGCCTTGGTGGGTTAGAGATTGTGTGTTCGATGATTGGTCCTAAGTTCGCAGGTTCAATTCCGACGAGTTTAGAAAGGCTGAAAAGAATATCGGCATTTCTGGACGTTATTAATGGCATATTACAAGACATCTAGGAGCACTCTCAGTGTCATGCCCCAGGGGCTCTGAACTTTGGAGCGTGGGTTGGCGACCACGGGGCCCTCAGCTGAGTCCTGGCATTTCTTCCACTTACTTGTGCCAGGCTCCTCACTTTCATCTGTCCTATCCGACCTCCCTTGGTTAACTCTTGTTCTTTTCCGACCCCGACGCTATTAGGTTTGCGAGGGCTAGGGAGTCTTTCATTTTCACGCCCTTCGTGGCCCTTGCCTTTCTTTGGCCGATACCTTCATTTTTCGAAGTGTTGGGCCCCTTCCATATTTTCCCTCTGATTAGTGTTAAATAGAGGATGATTGCCTAGTTGTACTTCCTCTTAAAACAATAATCACCACCACCACCTCTCAGTGTCACTCGGCACGTATTACCCATTCATTGTTAGACTCCGTCTAGAAGATTGTTGAAATTGGTACGCACCCCGCCGAAATTGTACCACTTCAGAATATCTGTACAGTACAGTTGTACAATATAATACAGTACGAATATATAATATAATAATAGGTAAGGTAAGGGTCATTCTGCCCGAAGGCAGGTCCGAACCTCCGCAGAGGTGTTCCTGAGCCGGAGTTTACGTGCGGTAGGGTGGCCAGTTCCTTTCCGCTCCTCCATTCCCTTACCCCCCACCAACAGTGCGTGGCAACCCATCCAACTCCTGACCACGCCCAATGTTGCTTAACTTCGGAGATCTCACGGGAATATAATAATAAATGGAAGTAAATGTGAAGCAATGCGTAAATGCAGGTGTTACGTGTTAAAAATGTGATTGCACTCGGCTGTGCTTGTTTACATCCGATGCTCTGTTAACCTGCTCTGTCGCCAGCAAAAGTAGCGCACTAAATCTACGACTGCTCAGTTAGCCAGTCCGTAATTAGTCAGTCAGTCAGTCAGTCAGTCGGTCGGTCGGTCGGTGAGTCCTTGGTAATATAGTGGTTTCTTTCGATCTAGAGCCCCTGAACGTTCGACAAGCATTTCTTTCTGAATTCGCACTATTGTTTTTGCACCCTCCTCTAAAATTAATTTCGTCCTGTCGGTAATTCGAAGCACATGTGGTAACCACTCGATCGACTGACCTGCCTGATTGCTCACCCCGCTGTCCTCTACCCACCGAGATAAACACCAGCGACGTTTCACCCAAGTGCAATCGTGTTTTAAATAATACAAAAATGAACATGAAATAAGAAAAAAAATAATGAGTATTCCAGGCACGCTAGAAACTTAAAACTTGGCACAGTATCAGAGAACTCGATACTTTTCTAGAACCCCAGATAAATCCTGAACTCCAAGAAACTTGGTGGGGGGGGGGGGCAGACAGAACACTGAACTAGTAGCCTAAGCAAGCATAAAATTATTTTCACCCAATGGATAACTATTTTACGAAAGGTCTAGGGTGCCTTGACAATGTGCTCAGGAAAAAAAAAATATATATTGACAAAGTTATACAAATATTAACTAAGTCTACAGGAAAGTAATACTTAATCTACATAATGTATCTTACTGATGTATTTTGGCCATTTAATTTGAGAACACAATAGACCTAGTTCACCTGTTTGGTATAAACTGTCGACTATTAAAACTTCACGAACTGCCTGTATGCGTGGAGACTAGGAACCTTGCTGGTACCCATACCCAAGATATGACAAGTGCGATCTAAGACACGTGATGTCCAGGTGACAGGTCCGCAGTGAACGCGCCGCTAGCTGGTGGATCGGCCTCCCTACAGCATCTATTGATTTCCCTCCCAACCCCAGGCAGGACCCGCTGTTTGGCATTCAACAGCTACCCTCTTGCCGCCATCTCCCGCACTTATTTTAATTCACCGACATCTATGGCTGAAAACATATCTTACTTTGCTTTAACCAGCGTTATCACAAGGGAGCATTCACGTCCAAGAAGAAGAGGAGGGTTCTTTACGGGGTGGGAAAAGGAGAGAAGATTTTACAATGGGGAGTTCAAAATAATATTCAAAACTTTCGTCTAAAGGAGCACGCCGTTAAATGTCAGTCCTGTCACAACAATGATCACGTCATATCAAAAGGCAGCTCTTCAGATTCAATTCCGAGAAAGCGGCAGGGGACCCAGGAACATCTCGAAGCATACAAATGTACAAGAAGCCTAGCGATCAAAATGCCGATCGCATACTTACAATGAATATATTTATATGCTAACATCTGGTTCAATTTTGCTCTTGGAAGTGTAGGCCTAATAGTTAATATGTATGAGCATAGAATTCGCATAAATTGCACTAATTTAAGAGTCTTTTGCCCTACATATGAAGTGAAAATTCGATCCAGACATCCTCTTTAAGAGAAGACGTGCACGAAAATTCACTGATTTTATAAATTCTCTGTAACTTGTATATTATTTGATTTAAACTACACTATTCTTAGCTATAAACATTAATCACTTAATTTTTATAAGATTGTTTTGAAAATAAGATTTTTTTAAATTTGAATTTTGGCCATATTGATACACCTTTCTATCAATAACGCTGAGGTCCTGGACCTTGTAATTTTTTAAAGTAATTTCTAAGGCCTTGATGATTTAATGGATGCAGGCGTTTTAAATTTAATTAGTACTTAAAGTTTTTTAATTAAATGATCTTTTCAACTTTGAAAACTTCACAAAAAATTCAAGTATATTAAACTCTTAAGTCCACAAAATGACATGATTTGTAATTTCCTTGCAGAAAAATGGGTGACTGTCGATCAAATTTCAGATTGACACCTTCAGTAGTTCCAGAAAAAAAGGTACATTTATCATGGAAAAAGGAAGTCCAGGAAATGACAATTGAGTTTCACAATACGGAACCTCGCACTGTGTCTCTCAAATCAAAACAAACTTTCTGCGGTAATTGCCACGCTTGATCAACCGGAAATGACGCTTCCACAGCCTTCTTCAATACTCGTAAGCGTGATACCGTCAACTGCCTAACTAATCAGACGTAAAGAATTCAGCGAAGATGAAAAAAACCCGCTATGCATAAAAAAGGGGGCGTGACACCCTGACGCGCATGTGTTAAGAATTTAGTGCACTTAGGTACCGAATTCAACTAAATCATTTTGCGACAATATTCCCAACATAATAAGCTAGCGATTTCAGCAAAAAGAAAAATTATAATTTTGAAAGATTTCGTCTACTTCTCGCCTTGTCAAGGAGGCGCAGTATCTACGGAGATCGAGCTCTGAAAAAATAAAAAAGAATAAAAAGTTCGAACTATTAAAACCCTCCCTAACATCCCTTACCGAAGCAAACCACAATGAGACCAGAACATGGTCCAAGGAACGCAAGACAGAGTTTAACAAGAAAATGAAGGATTACTGGACCAACAGAAGAAAGGGGCAGCCAACCCAACATCAAAAACACCAGAAGCGGCAAACATTGACAAAACAGATAAGAACAAGCACCGTGGTGCCAAGGGGACCCAATGTATAAAAAATTAACATAAACTACTTTTATGGTTTTTTGAGGCACCAAAGGGTTTCTTTTCCGTGCCAGTAAATCTGTCCACAAGAGGTTGGCGCATGTAAGCACGGAATGGAGCTGGGATCGATTCCACCGACTTCGACTCAAAAACCTGCGATATACTGTAAAACGTAAAACGCAATGAGTTCAAGCTCCATCACTGACTAAACTGTGGAATCATTCACAAATTAATTTTCTTTCTGCCTGCGAAGTTTTTTCCTTTGTACTACATTTTATTTCGATCAGTCAATACTGATGTGTATTTAGGGCAGTCGTCCAGGTGGCAGATTCCCTTAAATAATTTAATTTTCTTAAATAATTTAAAAGAAGTGGGAAATTTGTCCACCTCGAATTGTGAATTCGAAAACCAGATAATGGGTTCTGTTGCATTTTTCTCTCTTTGTTGTAACATTATGAACAGACGACATAATTTTACGAAACTCATTTAATGAAATTGGAGGAATTTTAACAGTCTATAAATCATTCCGTTAGTACAGAGTTGAGTGGAAATTAAGAGGAAGCTTCAAAAATAAATTCTAAAATATTTCGGATAATATTAGCGGTGATTTTTTTAAAGGGGAAAAGACTTGAGATTATCCACACCTCGTAAAAGTAATTATAGAAGGAAAAGGCCCGGCCGGACGGAGAACGAAGGTATTGATTGAAATAGGGAAGGACTGTGCAAGACGTGAAAGCAGAAATTTTCTCACGTGTTTCAACCTATAACAGGCGATGTAGGAAAAGAACAACAGTTATCCAAGAGAGATCGGAAAGAAAATTTTTGCTTTACATCCCACTAACTACTACTTACGGTTTTCGGAGATGCCGAGGTGTCAGAATTTAGTCCCGCAGGAATTCTTTTACGTGTCAGTAAATCTACCGACACGAAACTGACGTATTTGAGCACCTTCAAATACCACCGGACTGAGCCAGGATCGAACCTGCCAAGTTAGGGTCAGAAGGCCAGCGCCTCAACCGGAAAATGTTGGGAGGCCTGGAAAAAATCAATGAAAAAATGCCACACTACTCAAAATGTGTCGTCACTGCCACTCCCTTGAGGGGGCGGGGGACAGACATCATTGCTAACGAAAGTTTCTAGAAAAAATCCGATCTTTTATGCCTAACAATGATTCGTTCGATGTACGAAAACATACTTACGATTTTAGAGCGGAATTTTTCTTAAATGTTTATCCATATACAATTTTAGCTATGAATTTTCTAATTTAAGAGTGACTGACACATACAGTGGTGGGTATAGATAACAAACATATCCTGACCTTAGGAATGATGGAGTAGAGAGCTGAAATGAAGGCGCCCCCGCTTTCGGTTTAACCAGTATTTTTAGGACACAATAGCACACACTTTTCCGTAGTTCCATATCACCGGAAACTGAGTTATAAGAAATAGTTTATTATAATTCAAATTCAAATGTATATTAAATAGTCCTTATCACAATTGCATTGCCTTTTACTGCATCGAACATTGTAAACAGATCAAAGAAGTAATTTGGGGCTATATCTGTTTTACATATCAGGTTTAAAGGCCTAGGTTTTAAAACGTTTTACACGGTATTTTATAATAATATTATTAGTTTTGTCCTAATTTTACGGTTTTAGGAAATGCCGAGGCACCGGAGTTTTGCCCGCGGGAATTATTTTATGCACCGGTAAATCTACCGAAATGAGACTAGCGAAGGCTATTTGAGCATCTTCGTGTACTACGGGACGGAGTCGGGACAGAGCCTACCAACTTGGGCTCAGAAATCTAGCGCTCTATCATCTGAGCCAATAAGCCTGTCTATGAAGTATGCTTGGCTATACATAAGAAACAGTCATCTGCAGTCATAGATCCATAAACGAAAAAAGGAGGAAAGGAAACAGAAAACAATCTTATTTGCCCGTGGTTATGGTATATTCCAGAAGGAATTCATACAAGTCGCCTCACCTGTTGATAGTCTACCAAATTGTTCTAGAAACAAAAAAAAGGCCGAGAATATCATGGATATTCTTTCCCTTCTCGCCCGCGATATACTGGGATGATGATGTACTCAGGGGAGCATATCGTGCTAGTGTAAATAGCGAGTGCTAAAATCGTACCGTTCGTTGCCTTAACCTCTTTAGGTTCTCTTCCCAACGGAATATGGCCAAGTGAGCATAAATACTGCACGAGATATTAGAGCATTCACACGACGGCACTTGTTAAATTTTAGTGATCCTTTGTTGCCAAGCCGTAGAAGTGCAACGCGCTGAGCTAACTTGCCTTCGTCAGGGGAATATAATTACGTCAGTCCAAGTTGTAGGACATCCTTGTTTGCAGAGTGTGAATCACCGCAGAGGTAATGTTATCCCATAAGCGCAAAATTACATCATCTACTCCAAATGAATGACAGGTCAAGAGTTAAAAGCACAAAATCGCAGTAAGACGGTACCATTAAGAAAATAATTTGTCTGGGTTTTAATTTGAAGTTAGCCCAATAATAATACCGTAATACTACAACAACTACTACTACAACAAATAATAATAATAATAATAATAATAATAATAATAATAATAATAATAATAATAATAATAATAATAATGAGCTATTACCTGACAAAACTTATATTTCATCTTTTAACTCCTGTAGGCCTACTATGAGTTATGCTCAAATAATCTCCGTACAGGCTATGAAGGCCTCGGAGGAGTGGAAGGTAAAGGCTTCCACGATCCGTAATCTCGGCACTTGATGGGGTAAAGTGGTTAGCTCTACGCCCGTCCACCTTTGTCCCCAGAAATTAACCTGGTACTCATTTTTGGTGTAGACCGAGTGAACCTCAGGGCCATGTGCACGCCCGGAAGTGAAAATCTCGTTTTTGAAATGTTTCGACTTTCTGATGGGGAATCGAACCCACGTCCTTCCGGGTGAACCGAGCACGCCTTTATCGCCTTGGCTAGGCAGCCCTTATGAGTTATGCTCACACGGCGAAAATGGAACACAAGATCGGAAGTAATCCAATAGTCCTTGTAGTATGGTGTTGCTACTCGTACATTGCGTCAGTAATGTTTTGTCAAAATTTCGTTTCTGCGTTCTCGATTTCTATGGTGTAGATTATGTGTGTTAATCTGGCGCACACCGTATTTTAAAATCATGTAAACCTTAGAATGATATTCGATTTTAAATTGTACTTTAATACTCTATTTACGCTAAATTAATGACATATTTAACTACTGAAATCGTTTATAAAACAGATTCGCGCAACGCGCTTAAAACAAATTTGTAGTGAAAATATGAGGAACAAACTCGGAAAGAAAAATAATTTCCTTTATAATCCTTACATTGTCACTTTTATCGCTAAAGCGTTTTCTAGATGCTGATAATGAATTTAACAATACAATGATGTGGAAACAAAATCCTCGTCACACGTTGTGATCCAGTATTATCTCGTATCTCAAGCCACGTGCTTGACGATATTAATTAATTTTTCCATGAAGAATTCACATATAAAAAATAACATTTACCAAAGAAAGACAAATTATTGTGGATGAATGAATTTAAAATGAATTATTGTCCTCCAGGGAATGACAAATCATTGAAGGTTGCAAACAAATGGGGTCACATTCTGCTTTGAAAGGCAGCGAGCACATATGTATTTGAAAAAAAGCTTTTTTGTTTTAATCCACCATCAGGATGTGCGCTCATTTCCAGCTGATTGAAGTTTGGTGATTAATTACAGCGTAACCAATGGAGCGATCTACGTCAAACGTCGGAGTCTGCAGTGGAGTTACTAAATAGAGACGGTGCCACAACGTTCTTCCTGTTCATTGAGGTTTCATTTAGCGGATCATCAATTCCTTTCAAATTGGGCTATCGTGAAAAAGTGGTGCAGTATACTAACGTTTCACCTTGCATGGTGGTGAAATGCATGATAACAGTTTGCACTGTTCCAGATTCTTTACGTTTACTAAAGACGTAAGTCACTAATCTTACTACAGGCTACAATTACGTAATCCATAACGTACACCGTTTGCGCTGGTAGGCATTGTCAAAGAGCCGGTCAGACACAAGTCTTTATAGGGCAAAGACGTTTTAAAAAGTAGAAAAGCATTTTTGTTTACTACTACATAATGATAGACCACAAAATGTATGTTTCCTCTCTTTTACACGACAAAGTTGTAAAATGAGGTACCATGACTTTAATTGAACGACGGCAGTCATTAGTAAAATGATTCACGACAAATTCAAATATAAACAATTAGTTACAACAATCGACACAACGGAAATAAAATACCGCGTTCCTACTAACATCAGTTAAAATATTTTCTTAGTCTTATCAAAACTGATCACAAAGTTTAAAACATAACACCCAATGAGACGTTACATCTTGATGGAAATTCCAACATTCCAACATACCAAACGAAGAATCATTCATCCTGTTTTCAGAATTGATATCACTGAACCATATGGCATCTAAATATACGTCTGTTTTGGTTGAATTCATTTGAGCAATAACAGAGTTGTCAAATTATAAGGAACTTGAAAATTACAAGGGTGGTAAATAATTCTACCAGTCACCTATCCATTACCATATTGGTTAACATCGATTGGTGTGTTGACCTTAGCCGTATGTCGTAAAATACATTGATATCTAGTTTCCTGTTAAAGTAGGCTCGTGGTATATTTAAAAAGTCCCTATTATAAGTAAAAATGATAAAAGTTATCTGGGCAATAAAGCTTCACCTCACTATCGAATTTATTTTCAGGATAAAATTAAGTACGTTTTAAGGAGTCTTAACAGGTAAGTTATCAGGCCATCTTGAAACTGAATTGGGATACACAGACTGATATCGCAAATGATATGTAAAAACTGTGTATTAAATGGGAAGTAAGTCTTGACACTTCGTTTCCTTATTCTAGTTATAAGAAGATAATTTCGATTATTTTGAAGAAAAATACAGAAAATTAAAAGTGATATTATCAGTATATAGCAAATGTGCTCCGTATGTTATTATGTGAATAAGTGAATATTTTGATTGTGTTGGGGCAAAAAACACGATGAAAATTCAACGCCAGGAAATACTCAAAACGGGTACATTATATTATATATGATTAATTATGTGATGTTATATTTATTAGTAATAATGCATTGTTGACCCATTATTTAACTATAAGTTTTAATAGTTTTATTCTTGCTTAGTTGTTTACTCTTTGTATGTTTTACATGTGAATTTTTGTGGATATAGTACTCTAGTGCTTAGATAGTAAAGGTATATTTGCAGTATTTAATATTATTTATCAAGGTGACTTGGAATTAGTAGTACAATATGTAACCGGCTAAAGTCGTGCAAGCCGCCGCGGTTATACTAAGGGTTAAAGCAAACGTTATCAGTATAGTAGTTAATAGGTTTTTTTACAAGTTTAAAGGTAGATTTTTTAAGGTAGAATTGCGAATTTATGTGGAGCTTGAGGATGATATATGAAGCTTTGAAAATTGGATTATAAACTACGATTAGATACCCTATTATTCCAACTATAAATATTTTTACTTGAGTAGTAATAGTTATGTTCCTGAAACTCAAAGAATTTGGCGGTGTTTTAGTCTTTTTAGAGGAATCTGTTCCTATAATCGATAGCAACATGTTATATTTGACTTGGTTTTGTTATCAGTTTGTACACCGATGTCGTAAGTTTTTTCTAGAGTGATAATTTTCTATAACTTATTAGAGTAAATGTCAGGTCAAGGAGCAACTTATTACCAAGTAAAATGGATTACAATAAAAAAACATGGATCTTGCATTGAAAATGGTAATATGAAAAAGTAATATTGTTATATTATGATATGATTTTAGCTCTAAAACATACACACATCGCCCGCCGCTCTCATTATAAGGTGAGAAGTCGTAACATCCTAGTAGATGTACTAGAAAGTTGTAGAAAATAAGAGCTTTGGAGGAGAAGTAGTAAAGATTAAAAAGGAGGACAATCCTGTTTACGGGGTATGAACCAATTAGCTGAAGAAGCTATTCCCACGTAAGTGACCAGATGGTTAATTTTCTTTATGAATGTATTATTGCTTTTATTGGTCCAGAATTTCACGGACGCACTAGCCACCCACAAGTACCGTATGCTGCAGGTCTGAGAAAGACAGGCGGCTTCCCAGTTACTGACAGAGAGCTAGTTTAGAGACTTAGGAAGAGATGACACAAAGTTCAGTGCACCTATTCCGTAAGTGAAGCCTGCCTAGATACCTAGTTACCATGGAGTGCTGCGTGGTTGGAATTCGAGCAGGTACGTTGACATTTAGAGTAATTATTCCGGAACATGCCTGTCGCAACGCCGAGTTTGAGGCCTTCTCAGCACATAAGAAGCGTGCTTGAGAATTTTCCAAGTAAAGAACTGTGACAGTACTTATGTTTAGTTTCGTTTCGTTTTTAAGTCATTCATTGGAGAGTTCTGTTGAACATGTCGTTCTCTTGGACACAGAAGGGCGTGTATTTGACGCATCGCCTGTTACACAGCTACTACAACTGATTAATTTAATCTTATTCCAATATTCGTGTTGACAAAATATCCAATTGTCAAACGGAAAGGTCCACCTATTCACCATTATACCATACAGTTACTGTAATTATGTAACTTATTATTCTTATGGAACACAATACATGTTTTGTCTCCTATGGAGACATCTTCAGCTCTTTAAGGGCAACACTTAAATTCATTTTTCCTCGTCGTTGGCTGATTTCCTGATGGAACAGTCTGCCGTATCTTTAAACATGCTAAGTGAAAATTCCGCTTTTTTCCGAGGGAATATTTTGATATTCTTGGCTCTGGTGACGATAAGATCTGTTTAAGACGTATCGTATACAAGACAGTCATCTTTGCAGTTCATTTTTTACTTTCCATGGACCTTATTTGGCTCTTGAGTTTTGCTGTTTCCTATTGCACTGCCACATTATTCATTAAATCGATAGTAGGGAGCAGTATACAGAAGAAAGAACATACGTTAATTACACAGTATAAGTTTTCTTTTGGGTTACAAAAGGTTAACGAGCCAATTTATTGACATTTCAGCATTATTAACAAAATACCACCTGGTCGATTCTGAAACTGACATCACAACACTGAACAATTCTGATACTGGCATCAGAAATATGCTCGGAATATCTGGTTACTGGGAAGTAACTTTCATTCTTTCTCTGCTGACTTTTACTTTTCAGTGAACATTGGATATCAGACAGGAAAGACTCTTTTCATTAAAAAAAAGAAAGAAAGAAAAATGCTGACCTGATAGAAACTTAATGAGAGCACAAGAGTTCGCAATTAGAGGAAGCCGTAGGAAGAGAGAAACCTATTTAGCGCTGGTCGGAGCAGAGAAGAAGGAGAGTATTTACTGAATACCACATGTCGAGCACTTGTATGACTGGAATTAATTAACTGTTCCATGAAATGAGTAATTAGCCATGTCTCATTGTGGCCTGCCCGTAAGCTTACAAGCCTGGCAAAATAACTACGTTCCAGTATCATGCAGATGGTACGACGTAGTTGGTTATTTGAAGGGGTACAACAGTGGGATAATCAGTCTCCAAATTACCGCACGTAATCGCGTTTATATCGACATGGTGAATAGCACGAACCCTATTTTCCTATTAGGGTATGATGGGAGAAAATTAATCTCCGTATATATATCTATGTGACAATACCTAGGTAATACATTCTGCGGCATGCTCGCCACAGTTCACAGTTCAGTAGGCAACCATTGTCTAGATGAAAGTCCAGCAAATAAAGAAAAAAGTATTCGAAATCAACTTTCAAACTATTAGATCGTGTTCCTTACATGCACTGAGCGGCCAAAAGTCATGGGAACACACTGAATGCGATGTTAATAACGAGTTGCTCCTCTGCGAGCAGCAATACGGCGAAGCATCCACTCTACAAGGTGTTGGAGTCGTTCTGGAGGGATTTAGACCTACGTATCTTGGACTGCTACCCACAATTGGTCCTGTGTAGTTGGTGCAGGATTCATGCAGCGTACACCAACATCGACAGCATACCATAAATGCTCGACTGGATTAAGATCGGGGGATCTGGAGAGCCAATCCATGGTCATAACTTCACTGGAGTGCTCCTCCAACCACCTTCGTGCCACCACAGAGCGGTGACATTACGCACTGCCCTGTTGAAACATGGCATCTCCATGTACTCTAGGGCCAGAAAGGGCCGCAGATGGTCTGAACGAATGTCCACATAAAGTGCACCTGTCAGCGCTCCTTGCAGCAGGACAATGAGACTATGAGAACACCGCCCAGGTCAGAACTGAGCAACCTCCCGCCTGGACACAACCTTATTGACACGCAGGATCCATAGCTTCTTGGAGCATACGCCACACTTTCAAACGCCCATAAGCTCGATACAACTGGAACCAGGATTCATCGGACCATAGCACATGCCGCCACTGTTCCATGGTCCATTGCCGATGTTCACGGGCCCATGCACATTGTCGAGCTCTGTGTCGAAGTGTCAGCAAACCGACACAAGTTGGTCGTCGGCTGGTGAAGCCTATGCGGTGCAGTTGCCTCCTTGCAGTCCTGGTAGAATTGGGTTCCTTACTCCCAATATTCAACTGGACAGGGATCTGACTCCTAGTAGCCCGTCGAGCACCCAGTATGGTCCTGAGGAGGCGACGTAATGTCCGTTTGTTAAACACCCGTGGTCTTCCCGTGCGGCGGTTTACGCGGGGGGTAACATTCTCTCTGCGATATTGAAGATCCACCCTCGACACTGTTGACCTCGGAAACCCGAATTTACTTGTAATTTCAGCAATGCTATGCGTCGTGCGTCGATGATCATCCCACGTTCAAAGTCTGTTAACTCGAAACGTATTGCCATCTTCACGACACTGGTGTCTGTGACAGACTGCTCATCTACTCCGCAGCTAGCCGCAACGCTCAGTAGTCATACAAGACACATTTTCTCATGACTTTTACCCACTCAGTGTATAGTTTGTGTTGAGGAAATGTTAAGTACAGAACAAAACTGGCCAACCGGACACCAGTGAGATCCGAACCCACAACCTCCCGATTTCGCGTCGATTGCTCTACCAATTGAGCTATGGTGGCCTAGGTCATATTTGTTCTGTTGAAAAGGATCTAAACTACAGGACTGGCACTATTGCCATCACACTATAGAGTACTATATGTACCTAACAGGTTGCAAGTATGATATGGTGATTGCTGGGACTAAGACAGCTCAATAAATGTAATAATTTTGTTCTAGCACATACTACAAGAAAGAGTGGCAGAAATAATGTCGTAACCAACCGAGGTACAGTATATAAATACCTCAACACGATTTTTACGATGACTTCCAGGTAACCCTAGAACATTCATGGCACTTTATGGTTGAACAGTAGTTCACGATACAGTTTCTATATTGGTATTTGTAGTTTTTACCTAGTATAGTAGTATGTATAAGTAGAGGGTTAACGGAACAACCAATATATATTCGGTAACGCAATGTACATTATAATATTAATTTCATCCGCATTAACATTATAATTAATGATAATCCCCAAGCAGCAAGTGCTGGGGAGAGCAGTGTACAGGAATAATGAACCAATCACCATGCGATTTATTTTGTGCATAGATATAATGATAGAGGAGTAACACCTTGATCCAGGTGGCTCGGCTGTGAGCGTCCCTTGGCAAGGTAAAGTGAACACTTCCAACGGTTGACGGAGAGGAAAAGATGGACTTTGGTACCGCGAATGAGAATGGAAGAAGGTATTGGCAGATGGACTGGCTATGAAGGCGCAACTCAAATTTCTCCTGAGTCCACGATACTACATTGCATTTTACGTGCTAGATACTGCATGTCTCAAGCTGCATGTGTCGCAGTGAAAGGCTCCGATATCATAGTATGTAGGTCACTTCCTGGAAAGCTGAGATCCATCTTAAAGTTACACCTATGGCATTTTCTCCCGTCATTTGAGGAACTGCAGGCGAGAAACGTACACTCGGAAACGATTATCTGCCGACGACTATGACGTATTATCCTATATAACTGAACATCGCCTGGTTCTGTCCAACAATCACCGTTGCTTATTGTTTTACGTCGCACCGACACAGATAGGTTTTATGGCGTCGATGGGGTAAGAAAAAGCTAGGAGAGGGGAGGAGGTGACCGTGGCCTTAATTAAGGTAGAGCCCCAGCATTTGCCTGGTGTGAAAATGAGAAACCACGGAAAACCATCTTGAGGGCTGCCGACAGTGGGGTTCGAACCCACTATCTCCCGGGTGCGAGCTCACAGCTGCGCGCTCCTAACCGCACGGCCAACTCGCCCGGTTAGGGCAGTTTTATATTTATCCTTGTACCTTGCGTTATTGACACATTCAAGAGCAAAGAAAGAAGCTACTGGGCCTACGGTAAACCATTTAGCTCCAGTTAAAAGTAAATTTCAAACTAGAGGAAATTGTATCTTTCTAGCTTGTAATATATTCTTCTTCCTTGAACCCTTTACTCTCCAGGGTTGGATTTTCCCTCGGACTCAGCGAGGGATCTCGCCTCTACCGCCTCAGGGCAGTGAGCTGGAGCGTGAGACATTGGGTCGGAGATACAATGGGAGAAGAAGACCAGTACCTTGCCCAGGCAGCCTCACATGTTCAACAGGGGTCTTGTTGGGGATGGGAAGATGGGAAGGCAAGGAAGAGGAAAGGAAACGGGCATAGCCTTAAGTTAGGTACCATCCCGGCATTTCCCTGGGGGAGAAGTGGAAAACCACTTCGAGGATGGCTGAGGTGGAAATCGAACCCCCTCTACGCAGTTGACCTTTCCATGCCGAGTGAATGGCACGGCCACTTTTACTACGATCCTAGAAATGGAAATTCACAGCTTTCCAGTCATTCAACCGGGTCAGGAATGGAATGAATGAATGAAGCCGCCATCTAGTGGCGAGGATAGGAATCGTGCCGGTTGCCGATATCTGCCACACTCCTCTGGAGCAATGATTAATGACTAACAGATGAAGTGCAGATTAGTTGCAGCAGAGAGTGGTTCACCGTGGGTTTACAGTACCTGTAATTAGTACCACTATATGCGGAACACCATGGGCTTTCGTTAGCTGGGATTAGTACCAGTATGTGAGGAACACCACGGGAATACCGGCGCCCGTGATTAGTAGGCTACACCGATGTGGGGAACACCATGGGTTTGCGTCGCCTGTAAGTGGCGCCATTATGAGAGAAAGACCATAGGTCTGCGTTACCTGTGCGACGTACAATACTTGTGAGTAGTACCACAATGTGTGGAGCACCGAGAGTCTACGCTACTTTTGATTAGTAGCACAACATGAGAAATACCATGGTTCTACTTCACTAGCGATATGTACCATTATGAGGGGCCGTTGACCTCGATTTTGGACCCCTTAAGACAACAAGCACCATCGATTCAGGATTGTGCTTTGGAAGCAAAGGTAATACTATTGTTTTACGTTCATCAGCATTGTTCATCGTCGTCTTTTTGAATTCTAGTCTATTGGAGTGTGTTGCTGGAATGAAGGATGATATGAAAAACCGGAGTACCCGGAGGAAAACCTGGCCCGCCTCCGCTATGTCTAGCACAAATCTCACATGAAGTGTCCTGGATTTGAAACACGGAACCCAGTGATGCGAGGCCGGCAAGCGCTGCCGCCTGAGCCACGGAGGCTCTACTACAATTCTTACCTCAGTTAATTAAAAATATACTACGTATAGCCTACAACCGTAAACATAATTATGGACACATGCTCTAAGACAATTTATTTTTACCAGTAGGTGCTTTTCTTTTAATATCGATTTAACATTGCACTACCTCAGATAAATAATAAGTGTTATTGTTTTTACGTCCCAATAACACCGAGGTGCCAGAATTTAGTCCCGCAGGACTTCCCTTTCGATTCGATAAATCTACCCACACGAGACTGACGTATTTGAGTACCTTCAAATACCACCAGACTGAGCCAGGTTTGAACCTGCCATGTTGGTGTCGGAAGGTCAGCGCCTGAACCGTCTGAGCCCCTCAGATAAGTTTTCGGTGACGACAATGTAGGAAAAGGCTAGGATTGCATAGGACGTGTCGATGGCCTGGTATGAAAATGAGGAATATATTTACGACTGCCGATGGAGGACTAAGAACCCACCATCTCCCGAATACAAGTCTACAGCTATGCGATCACACCAAGCAGCCAACTCGCTCGGTGAAACAAAACTTCTGCAGGCCTACACTAAGTGCAGGTGTATGATGACCAAGATTATCTGATGCAAGAGGAATAAAACTTAACTATCAGCTCGAATATTTTCCTATATACAATTTCAAGATATTGTTTGCGTCTCTGGTATAATACGTTCAGTCATTGATCTGTTGAACATGCTGAATACATCAGGAGGAGCGTAAAGAAAAACAAGAGGGGAAGGTTGGGGAGGAATGCGAACAATAAGAATTGTATGCTCCTGGTAGTGACACAACAATTCAGACTTGTAACATAAAACGCTGTATCAAGAGTGATTTGTAAAATAAACATCAAGGTCTTCTACAGTTTTCTGTGTTTATGCGAGGTTTATTGTGGCAGTTGGAAAGACTCAAACAGACTTGACATAAGCTTAGGACAAATGACTTGGGCCATAGCTGGTAGTTCCATAGCCTTCCACCAGAAAGCGTGTGCATGCTCTTGCAGATCTAAACAGAGCCCTGTTCTGAGCGTTCACGTTACGAACTCTGTCTCAAGAAATGTGGCCTCAATCTACATAAGCTGTATTCAACATCTCGATACTCCTTTCCGTAACCGTCCAAATTCCTTTCAACTTTCAACGACTGTTGATGAGGACAAGATTTTCATTCTTTTCGAGAAGAGGTTTTCCCGTAGGTCTATTTGCTTCAGGCATAGGACTATCAGTTCATTAAGCACCGTAAGCTTGTAGTTTTCGGTGACTAGTCGTAGGACCTACAGTTTGTAGTAGAATACGAATTACAAGCCTTTAACTTTCCAGTTTGCATTCACTATTGAGATACGAATTGCAGTTGCTTTGCTGAGGTGTCACAGTTCTACCTATCCAGTAATTGTATTGAAAAAACAATTTGTGATGATACAATCATTAAAGGATATGTAAGCTATATTAACGAATTTCATGAATAATTAATGTCATTTGTTTTTACGTCCGACTAAATACTTTTACGGTTTTCGGAGATGCCGAAATTCAGTCTCTCAGGAGTTTTACGTACCAGTAAATCTACAGACACGAGGCTGAGGTATTTGAGCACCTTCAAATACCACCGGACTAAGCCAAGATAGAACCTGCCAAGTTGGGGTCAGAAGGCCAGCGCCACAACCGTCTGAGCCACTCAGCCCGGCGAACTTCATGAATTAACAGGGAGATCGAGAAGCCACGCACATCACAGAACGCAATATTCGTTTAATACACGAACTGCAAGACACACAGCACTTATAAATAATGTATATAACATTCAGCCATGAAAGTAACGAGAATGAGCGCTGGTGCAAACAGGTGGAAACAATGGCAGGAGGGTGCTTCCAATGAGCAAATAAAGGCCGAATTAGGAATAAACTCGATTGATGAAGGTGTACGCAGAAACTGCCTTCGGTGGTGCGGTGTTGTGAGGCGAATGGAGGAGGAAAGGTTACCCAGGAGAATAATGGATTCGGTTATAGAGAGTAAGAGACTAAGATGACGATGTCATCAAAGTATGAAGGCATTCACGGCTGGTGTCAATATAATATGCCGTGGTCCACTCCTCTTATTTCGTCCAGACGTTTCGACCACTGCTGCGGTAGTCATCTTCTGTAGCGTCGTGTAGGTACTCTCTCCCGCGCATAATAGCCCGGAAGATTTTTATTATATAAGACGACGATGGTTAGGTTCGGTTTTTTTTTTTACAATTTGCTTTACGTCGCACCGACACATTTATTTATTTTTTATTTATTTATTATGGCTTTTTTCATGTGGCGAAGTTAGTGCACCCGGCCCTCTCTTACACTCAACTACAATACAACAAATAATATTGAGGCTGCCTATTACTAATTATACTACTTATACTATTTCCTAACTTAAGTTACACATCCACACAATAAGCAGCTTATTAGCTTAATAGCTCGTTAATTCAGTCCTCTTTTCTCTCTCACACAGACACTTGCACACACACGTACAATTTACACACTTATCTTATTTGTACTATATATAAAATTAACAGAACCATTTTTAATTTTTCAATTACCAATCACACGTACAAATTCACACTTCAATCGGCAACTCTCAACGGGAAGTCTCGGCAAGTTATTTTAAATTTGAGTAAAGAGTCAATGCCCCTGACACTTACTGGCAGGGAATTCCAAAGCCTGGAACCGGTCACAATAAAAGAATTATTATACACAGAAGAGTGGCGAAGAGGAATAGCTAGAGTGTTACGGTTATGGAAGGAAGAGAGGAAGTGAAGTTTAGATTAAATATATTGGGGGGAGTCATATATAGGTCTTATGGCGACAATGGGATAGGAAAGGGCTAGGAGTGAAAAGGAAGTGGTCGTGGCCTTAATTTAGGTACAGCCCGGGCATTTGCCTGGTGAGCAAATGGGGAACCACGGGAAACCATTTTCAGGCTTGCCGACAGTGGAGTTCAAATCCACCAACTACCGAATGCAAGCTTACAGCTACGCGACCCTAACCGCACGGCCAGCTCGCTCGGTGGAGGCAGTAGAAAGTGAAAACCCGGGCTGAGTACTTAAGACGGTAGGAGCTCTGGCCTTCTGAGCCTCAGCTGGCGAGTTCGATCCCGTAAGTTTTACACTCCGATTCTGTTCAATGTTTGCATGCTGGTAACTAATCTAGTGAACTTCCCAGAAGTGAAATACATATTAATATTTAATGCAGCTTATAGAACGTCGAAAGTTCTGCAAATACGTGCGGAGACGCGCTGTCTAGTAGCGAGCGGTCATGTGGGGGTTCAAAGGGATGAGTCACTTGTACAATACAATCGAGTGTTGGCTGGGTTCAATACGAAGAAGTCCGGCTCCACGTCTAAATGGTTAGTGTGCTGGCCTTTGGTGACAGGGGTCCCGGGTTCGATTCCCGGCAGGGGAGGGAATTTTAACCATAGTGGGTTAACTTCTCTGGCACGAGGGCTGGGTGTATGTGTCCTCTTCATCATCATTTCATCCTCATCACGACGCGCAGATCACCTACGGGAGTCAAATCGAAAGACCTACATCTGGCGAGCCGAACTTGTCCTTGGACACTCCCGGCACATTTCAATGGGAAGAAGAGCATTCGTTGAAGAACAAAGTATTACGGAAGGTAATATTGCAAAACCATGGGTGAATATGCATTCGTGTAAAACTTAAAGTTTTGTTTTCAAAACAGTGTGTGTTCTTTCGTACATATACGGCATTCCAAGAGGTTAAGGTGATAAATATATAGAATGTTGTGTTCCATTCACAACCCTGATTCCCATAAATGTTGAAATGAAATTAGTCGGTAACGTATACGGTCCGTAACATATTCAGGACGACTGTAGAATTTGCTCGTCGGAATTCAGTGATTGGAGCGTGGCGGAATCGTATGTTTATTCTGCTTCTTACAAGCATAATCGTGAACCATATCGGCGGCAAACGCTTCATCATTGGCCATGAAGACTCTTAAGCTTTCCTTAATCTTCACTTTATTGACAATTTCGATAATGAGGAAACAAAGGAGTGTACGGAAGTTGCAGACGAGCTAACACTCAACTGTAGGCCAATGACTGCGACTCATTACTCTCGACCTTACTTTAGCCACAAGTTGGAGAAAGGTGCGCCTTCCCATGTATTTTCGCCACTTTCAACGTTAAATGAACGGCATTAAGTATTATTATTATTATTATTATTATTATTATTATTATTATTATTATTATTATTATTGTTATTATTATTATTATTAGTTTTGCGTCGCACCGACTCAGATAGGTCTTGTGGCAATGATGGGATAGGAAAAGGATGGGAGTGAGAAGGAAGCGACTGTGGCCTTAAGGTACAGCTCCAGCATTTGCCTGGTGTGAAAATGGGAAACCACGGAAAACCAGATTCAGGGCTGCCGACAGTGGGAATCAGATATTAACCCCTACCTTGTCGGTCTGGTGAGGGGGGTTACAAGTAAAGGTATTTAATGGGACACAGAGCCAATAACATATTAAAAGTGGAAATATAGTGTTATTTGAGCAACCAGTGCAATACGACAGTTCCACTTTCCCCTGTAGGTGAGTGCGTAGAAAACATCCACGGAATCTCCTATATGTCATAGGAAGCGAAGGGTTCTCAGCTCATCCATGCCGAGCCCAGCAAGGTTTCTACTGCTCAGTGCCAAGCTTCTCACTCTAATCTTTCCTGCCTGACCTCTCTTGTTCCTGATGTGTCAAGTCAGCGACGAGCTCTTTCTCTATTTCACGACCTTCGCGGCACTTTCTTTTGATGACAACTTCATCTTTAGAAGAGCCCGTTTTCTTTTATCGCTTCTCATTAATATTATGAGGGAGTCGTTACCTATCTGTACTTCCTCTTAAAAAAATAACGACTACCACCAAATCTGTTGTACTCTTTTTCTGTTGTTGAATTTATCTTTGAAGTCTTTCTGCGAATGAATTATTAAGAACGTAATCGAAGCCCAAGGTGTCGCTTAAAACTACAACCATCAATTTATCATGGCAACTATTTAGCTATCCTGCATCATAAACTGCCTGGAGTTATATGTCCGTGAAGATTTTAAAAATTAAATTGAAGAACATTATAATATGTAATTTTGGGGATGTTAGGTGGTGTAATACTTATTATATGCTGGTAACTGTCACTCCACAGAAACTTAACTGAAGATTATAAGGGCAATTAGTGGTCCTGTAAGTCTGCGTCTCAGATTTAAAATAGTTTCTAATTCAGGCTAATAATTTCTATGATGTCGTTTATTTTGACATAAATAAATAAATAAATAAATAAATAAATAAATAAATAAATAAATAAATAAATAAATAAATAAATAAATAAATAAATAAATAAATAAATAAATAAATAATAGGAACTGGGCTAAGAAAAAGTAATTCTAAACTCTAGAATGAAAACTTCCGCCGGGGTGAGTGGCTCAGACGGTTGAGGCGCTGGCTTTCTGACCCCAAGTTGGCAGGTTCGATCCTGGCTCAGGCCGGTGGTATTTGAAGGTGTTCGAATACGTCAGTCTCGTGTCGGTAGATTTACTAGCACGTAACAGAACTCCTGCGGGACTAAATTCCGACATCTCGGCGTCTGCGAAAGTCGTAAAAGTAGTTAATAATCATAATAAACATCCGTCTGGCTCCTTGACTGAATGTTCAGCGTATTGAAGTCTGTTAAGAGTACTGTGGGTTGCATTTCCGGCCAGTCCAGGAATTTTAGCCCCGTCTGCTTAGTTCATTAGCGTGGATGGCAACCTTAACCAAATGAAGGTATGATTCAAGGCAGACCCACTCATCTATGCTCTGGCGTTGATGGTAGTGGTGATTATGGCTTTAAAGTACTTTCAGAATTCTCCTGCTATATCTTTTAGGGGATTTGGTTGTGAAGTACGTCAACGCAAATAGCGTTCCACTTGAAATTCAAATTTCACGTAAGATTCTAACACCACTACTTTCAGAGATGTACATTTCTAAGTTAATTGTAAACTTTTTAACCTGTGTACGTTCGCGCTTCGGAAATTTCTTTGGTACGTTGTGGAGAGAAGTTGTGGAGCCTCTTTAATCTGGACCGAAAGGAGTGGAGTTGAGAGCAGAGGAAAGGGTTTGTTTGCGAGGGATTAAGAGCCGCAGTGGACAGGGTTTCAATTTGGCCAGTGACCAAGCAAGGGAAGGCCTGGTTCCTCCGAGTGTGAACTGAAGTGAGCCAGGCATTCACCATTACACATGTCACTTACCACTGACCACATAGTTGTCATCGCCATTGTCCTGATAAGAAACACTCCTACATTTGAACCTAAAAGGAGATGTACGTCTACAGGTCCCTCAAGTTTTCCTCTCATGTTTTAAGATATCACTCTTCCCATACAAAATAGGTCTGTGAGTATCTGAGTTTCACACAGTAGTTGCTAATGGAGCGTGTTCTTAAATTAAACGTACTTTTTAGCGCACAATTTCCTATTGAAGCTCTATGCGTCTTTGCATAGTGATTTCATTCAATTCAGCACAAATTAAGTTTTCAAATCTAAGGGCAGCAAGGCTGCCTCTCATCCAGAAGCCAGGATTCGATACCCGGGCAGGTCGTTTTCTAGTTTTTACCTGGATTCGAGAGTTGGTTCGAGGTCTACTCAGCCTATGTGAGAACAACTGAGAAACTATTTGACGGGGAGATCCACGATGTAGAAATCCAAGAATAACGGCCGAGAGGGTCCGTCACGTTGACCATGTATTACCTTGTAATCTGAAGGTATTCGAACTGAGCAACGGTCACTTAGTTCCCCAGGAGCCTAAGGGTTGTAGCACAATTTTTTTGTTTACAAATTACGGTCCATTGTTATGAATTCAGAAATTTGTACACTTTTCTTCTCATATTTAATCTCATTTGGCAACATTTGGAAAAGCTGGTAGTTTACTTATTCTGCATGGGCAATGAGCAAGAAACAATTCTAAGTACGAAATTGCGCTGCAGCTTCAAGTAGTATGTATGCGTAAAGTGTATGAAAACGTTCTACGTACAACAAGCGAACGTTTTCACACTGGAATTAATGCACGTCAGCAACCCTACGTCTTTCATTATTAAATACTGCCTGAGCTACAAGCATCACATTTTCAGCTTCATTTTTGTGTTTTTGAAACACGGCATTATTTTTGACGAAAAACAAGCAGAAAAATTCACGTATTGTGAAGAATGAATTTCCTGTAGGAAGTAGACATTTATTTATTTATTTATTTATTTATTTATTTATTTATTTATTTATTTATTTATTTATTTTTTATTTATTCATTCATTCATTCATTCATTGAAACACGTAGAGTAAATACAATTTAAACGTTGGTGGACATTCACTATAACTAAAGAACCAAGATGCTGTGCAAAGGTCGAAAATTTGTATATCTTATTAAGCGTACAATGGATGGAGAGACACAAAGCAAAGTTCCTGAATCTCTCTCTATTACTGAATTGAATTGAATTGAATTGAATTTATTGATAATGATGATATACATGCCACTGAGGCTGAAAAGCCCCTTTATGTAGCGTCTACTTATAACACAATACAAGTTTATGAATATACTAACTACATTTTAGAATATTAAAATATCAAATTAAACATTAAACTTAAAATTAAACTTAAAATTAAAATACAGATACCAATTCCAATAAAGTTAAAACATAAATCATATAAGAAGTAGAAAAGCATATCATTCGATTTTTTAATATTTTAGGCTACAAGAATCTCAGGAATATAAAAAACAGAAACAATTTTCTTAGAAATATACATATTTCTTATTATTGGACACAAGAATACCTGATCTCAACCCCTTGCGTACTCCTCCAGGAAGATAGATGTTAAGGACTGCTTTAGTTGGGTGCAGTTCCTGTCATTTGCGAAACGGTGAAGGTTAAAGACATTGAAGATACGGGATGCAGTGCAAACAAAAGATTTGTTAAATTTAGTGGTACGATGAAGGGGAATTTGAAGGGTAGTTTTTGTAAACCTATTATCTCTGTTATGTACTGACTCCATAGATTTAAATGCATTATATAGGTAGGGTGGGGTCTTCAGTTTGAGAATTTTGTGCGTAGCAACGGCTACTGAGATTTCCCGTCGTTCATGGAGTTTCAACCATTGCAGCTGAATGTAATAGGGTGTTATGTGTTCATCACGCCTGGCATTTGTCACGTAACGAACACATGCGTTTTGCACCCTCTGTAGTTGTATGTTCAAAGTTTCGGATAAGTCGTTGTATACGACTGATCCATAGTCAATTATGGGGAATATAAGACTTTGAACAAGTAGTTTCCGCATAAAAGGTGGTGGTGAGAGAGAGAAAGAGAGAGGGAGAGAGAGAGAGAGAGATAAGCATTCACCCACAATACAATTCAAAAAAATCTTGTAATATTTATATATAGTATCTTCTCTATTACACTTTCTGAAGAAAGAGACGTAATATTGGTACTGCTCTAACATAGCAGCCATACGCCTCGTCGCAGACGTTCTAGTTTCGCTCTTCAATCTTTCACATACTAGAGATGCAGGTCTCGAAGTAAAAATTCAAGGTGCCTTTTCTATTCATAGCCTCTTACATAAAAATGTACAGTATATTCGTCGTGATCTTTTACACACGGAGGGGGATAACTTGACGAAGGCTAAATTTCAGCTTTACTACAAAGATCTAATACATGATTTCCATGTCGTCTCAGCTTTTAAACGAAAAAACTACGAACATGTAATCAAATCCTTAATATTTTCTGTGAGAAGATTAATGCCCTCCTTTCGCGTGATATCCTTACATAATAAGCATCTAGTTTTACAGAACATATTTACCTAAGTGTTGCTTTCAGAGTATCATTCGAGTTTATATTTCGAGGTGGTGGAAAGAAAGTTTTTGTTTGGCAGTTCAAACCCTCTGGCCATGCAGGTAGGAGTATCCAAGCCATTAAAATGAACATTTTGCACAAAATGAGACAATTAGAGATAAATATGTAATTCCAACACAACTGAAAATTATTTTATAGGATACTGAAATACAGACAAAGATCAAACTATTCATAAATTATAATTTCGGGTGGCTATTATAGCCGTGGGGCAAACCCTCCGATGATGGCGGCTGTCACGTATGGGAATCTTCGAGTTATTGTGGTAGAGGTTTATCTTGTATGAGGTATGAGAGTTGTTAGGATGTGGAGGACAGCACGAATACCTAGTCCCTGATCCGAGAGAATTACTTGCTCATAATTAAAATCCAACGAACCGTTCAGGAATCGAACGCCGGGATTAGAGTTCCGAAGACTGAGGAACTAACTATGGTGCGGGACGAATATAAACTTAAAAGAGGCTACCAATTACCCTGCTGAGATACTCCAAACGATCTAAGAGTGAAACTGGCCCACACCTTTTCTTTCCAAGTTATTACAACATGAAGCTTGACATTCGTGCAAGGAACAATGTTGTGCAGAAACTTATAACCACTAAATGGGGAGCACAATCTGATGTCCTCCGCAGATGGGTACACAGACAGAATACTCAGCACTCACGGATGCAATCCCGGCGATTGTATGTGGGATACTTTTATCGTGAATTCACGTTCCGTGTAGTTCAGATGCTACATAACACATGCGGCAATTTGGCTATCTTCTTCTCTTCTCCTCCTCCTCAGAGAAGGCAGGTGACGATCGTACAATAAATATAGTATTTCAAAGTATTAAAACTGCCGTATTGTGGATGTTGAACCAATGTGGAAGGTTCCACGCTCAAGAACAAATTTCAACACTTAGCACATACGGAGAAATAAACTCTAACCACGTTAAGTATCGTAAAAAATCGGCATGTCTTAGAGCGGCGTTAAACCACTAAGGCAAGGCTCACTTGCTGCGTAGCGCTCCAAATCCGAGCCGAGTTGAGCCGAGCTTAGCCGAGTAGCCCAGAGAAGAAGGGATGGTCCGAACCGTGCCGAGCGGGAGCGATGCACAGTGCACGGAGCTCTTGCGCCTCGATTTGCACGCGTGAGATTTTGGGCTCTTGAGAGGCCCTGCACTAAGGCAATAACTGAAATGATTTTATAACCTTAACAATATATGTAGAAATGAAGTTGGTACAGGAGAGAGTTGATGGGAAAGCTAAATCAAACTAGACACAAACAACAAACATACAATCATCATCATCATCGGTGATAGTAGTGTTGGTGGATGTTTAGTGTAATCTTTGCTCTATCCCGTTCAAAATCGATTATGACCCTGGTGGGTGGGTGTCTTGTTTATAAGGGCTAATCTCGAGAATCACTCAACGGATTTTGATGCGGTTTACACCGGTGCATAAAGCGTTTGTCGAGAAAGGTTCAGATGTCTCAAATATGAATATGTTACAAAAGGAAGCCGAGTAGCGGCGATTTTAGGGAAGGAGGTTAAAGAAAAACAGCCTAACGATCGCTTTCTTGACTTACGCTGCCTAAGCCATCAACGATAGAAACAAATCCATGTAATCATTAATAAAATAAATTGCGTATTCTCCTCGACCTTTGATAAAACTACCCGTTACAGGATATAATTCGCGTGCTTGGTTTAGGAGTTACCGTTGCTTTAGTGACAGCAGGGATGGGGGGGAAAAAAGGGGCTAGCGCAGGCAGGTGGCTGGAAGGTTCTTGCAAAACACCGCATTGAATACAATCAAGAGAAAAGACCTATAATGTCAACTACAGGAAATCTTATACGGCCAATCACCATAAGTTTTAAATTGATCCCATGCAAACTAGGTGCGGGTTGCTAGTAACAAATACGTTCAAGAATAAAAACAGTACATTTTAACGTTCATCATTTCTCATTGACACATTAAAGAGATGAACTCAATGGACGACAGCGCGTATAGCATTCGCTGGCGAGTACAATGATGTTCCAGAATAAATCTTTGAACATAATGTGTTCGCATCGTTAACACGACGTAAGAAATATATGTAATTTTCTCCTTGATCTTGCTTCTATCACAGACCTTCCAAAAGGGTTTTACCTATAAAATGGCAGAATATAGAGAGCGGCTTATACATTCATGTATAACGCGTACAATTTTGAAATCTGAAGCATAGAAGGGAATACCGCAGTAAGCTATAACTCTATAACTGGCAACCCCCCACCCGTAAGACAGACCAGTTAATTGAGTTGCCTACCTTCACGGCGCAACTCATCATCGACTGCTCAAGTTAATTACAGAGCGAAGTGATACGGGAAGAGGAACCGAGTATAACGTATTAGCATCAAACGAGAAGTCAATACTTGATAAGAAGACCGCGGGCTTAATACAGAGCTGAACAGATGTTTGTACAAAAACTTCACCACACTCCACTAGGCTGATTTGCAAGATTTAACTACAAAATTTCATATTAATACCAGCAGAGTGGCTTCGGCTATACAGCCCTGCATTCGGGAGGCGTTGGGTTTTGCTCACGGTTGGCTGCTCTGACAATGGTTTTCGGTAGTTTTACATTCTCCTCACCAATGCGAATGCCTGGGCAGTTCCTTTTATAAGCACGGAATTTAAGCTTTAAAAAAGGTAATGCATCAATTCTGACAACTAGTGTTCAATTTCTTTTGACAAACTTTCGATGTTGTGCGAAGTTGTACAAGGTCACGTATTGTGAAAACAATTGAGTCAGTAATGTCAACTTTGGCAACTCGCTCATTCGAAAGCTATTAGGCACTGTAACTTGAAAGACCTTTCAAAACATTTAGGAGTCCAATAACTGACATTAGATATGAGTTTGTAATGTATTTTATGCGTTAGTTAACTGAATGTGTATTGGTCTCTCCTCAAATACATCCTCTCTCCATCGCGAGGGTATAATAAATAATATTTACTATTATTATTATTATTATTATTATTATTATTATTATTATTATTATTATTATTATTATTATTATTATTAATGAGAGAAGTCAATGCTGAATAACAATACCGCGGACTTAATACGGAGCCGAACAGATGTTTGGAGGCAACGTCAAGAACTTCAACGCACCCCACTGACTACGATACGTTATTGCTACCATTATTAAATATCTTTACTGATTGTGGCGAAGTTGTCCGACTATTTGGCCGAATGGTCAACGTTAAGGCCTACGGTTCGGAGGGTCCCCGGTTCGATTCTCCGCCGGGACAGGGATTTTCCTATCGTCTGATTAATTCTTCTGGCTCGGGGACTGGGTGTTTGTGTTTGTCCCAACACATATTCAGACAACACACTACACCAAAAACCATCACAGGAACACGCAATAGTGCTTACATACCTTCATATAGGGTTGCATCAGAAAGGTCGTCCTGCCGTAAAACTGGGCCAGATCCACGTGCATGACACAGTTCGTACCCCCGATACCAAGGATGTGGCAAAAGTGGGAGAAGAAGAAGACTGTGACGAAGTTGGGTATACTGGCTCCTCTCTCGAACTTAAACGTGAAATAATGCCATGAACCATGTATAGACAGGCTGAAAAATTTCATATCTTGTGAGAAGGATATGCAAATATTTCACAACAGTTATGAGAATAGACCGAAATCATTGTGTAATTCATCCCTTCTCCACTCTCTTGTAAACTCTGTATCATAAAATATTGATAGTGCATTCTGGAACATACTTGAAAATTGATAACAACCATAGATTGGGCAGGAATCGCCACCGTAAGTAAAATGAAGAAAATGTATTCTTCGTTATTTTCTTCTATGAAGCAACAAGATCTGATACGTGTATTAGCGGTGTCACTTTCCATTACGAAAATATTACATGAAGTAACAATCACATGAACCTCAAGATCTACCGGCACTGCTACTGGACTTTGACACAAAGCCATAACAGATTGTATGTCGAACTTGATAACAGTTTCCCTACCTCCTAAAACAAATAGGATTATTAGCCACTTCCTCTGGAGCTAACATTGATCAATATATGGCTTTTGTTTGGATATTATTCTCGATCATAAGATGCTTGTTGTTTAAAAAGGCCTAACATCTAGGTAATCGGCCCCCGATCATAGGAGAAATGCATTTCAAATCTTGAAAAAATATTTTAAACTGTATGATTGAGGAACATTTTAATGAAAATTTTCTGAAGAATTCGTTCCGTCACGTCGAATACTACCATGGTATTTCATTTTGGCCCTAATTACTTTTTCTAGCATCAATTCAATATATGATTTTACTCACAATTATCATTATCCCAGGAGTCTGAAATAGGTTCGACGTATTTTGAACATTAACCAACCCTGTAGTTGATAAAAAAACCCTTTTCGTCTAGAGTTTTACAAGGAGTTTTTCCCTGGGCTAACAACCACATACTTTGTGATTAAAGGTTTCTCTCACCACGTGAATCACGGTTAATGAACCTTAATCAGTAAAGATGAGTAGACGGAGGTATATAGTTAACTTTTTTTCAGTTTATATTGAATGAATGGTTTTCAAGGAAAGAAAGAAACTAACCCAAAACAATTAAAGATAAGGCCTTTAAATGAAGGAAACAAGGCTTTAAAATATAACCCTGAAAGAACCAGACACTAATTACAGCAGTTGATAAGGATGACGTACGTTGAAACAGGTCGAGAAAATATAACTCATCTATGGTATAAGAATAACAATGTGAATAAGAAGCAGCCCACGCAGCTCCTCAGTGTTATGAGAAGCTAGAACTGATGCGCGTACTTTTCCGTCCACTGTGCTAGAAGCAAAAATTCTCAGTGGAAGAATTTTATTGTGCATGACGAGGTGAATGGCCTTGGAATATACTGCATCGCACCACTTGGTCTTAGTTTCTGTAATATTTTCTATCTGCATGTTGTGGCTAACAAAGTGTTTATCTTTAATATCTGCCTTCCATTATGTACTCTACACGGCTTTCCTTCCTAATATCGCGCTATTAATTTTCATTTTAATATAATCGCGATAAGAACCTTTTCTGCTACAACAAATGAAAGGGGGGAAAGAATAAGATGATGCCTTTTCCCGTCTGCTCGTGCTCGTCAGAAAATGCCAGACTGCTAATATAAACAGGAGCAGGCACTCCAATAGCCTGGGGACTCACGCGCTCACTAAATCGCTTACTCTATTTTCAGTTTTTCCAATCTCTCTTTCTCTCTCCCTCATCATTCAAGCACCCAGCCACCATATCTGCAAACAGGGCTAAGAGGAAGAAGGGTGGATGGTCTGCGTACTCAGTAATCCGTAAGAAATGCCTACACAAGCATTGCTCTTTTCATACCATTGACTTCCCCATTCACTCGCTCCCGTGCTTGTAAGATTTCCATTGTGATGTAATTTTTACTGTTGAGAACATAATTTTTTAAAAATTGAAATACATACTGTATGTAATTACGTAATTATTACAATTAGTCACGACCGAGCTCGATAGCTGCAGTCGCTTAAGTGCGGCCAGTATCCAGTAATCGGGAGATAGTGGGTTCAAACCCCACTGTCGGCAGCCCTGAAAATGGTTTTCCGTGGTTTCCCATTTTCACACCAGGCAAATACTGGGGCTGTACCTTAATTAAGGCCACGGCCGCTTCCTTCCCATTCCAAAAGCCTTTCCTATCCCATCGTCGCCGTAAGACATATCTGTGTCGGTGCGACGTAAAGCAAATAGCAATTAGTCACGCCTGGTGATAATTTCGTGAAACTCCATAAGTTTGTATGGAAATTATATTTTCTGAGTTCTCTGGGTATGTCTGTAAGATGGCCAACATGTAATACAATTCCGAATTCGCTGATGATCAAATTAAACAATATAAACCCATTAATTACAGTGAATAATAATTATGATTATTATTTATTTGAAGATACAGCGCACAAATTGTGCATAGAGTTGAGAACAAACTACAGTTATCCTGTACACTGTCATCACTCACTTTTACAAAAGATCTCAAAAGAAGAAATCCGATTTGTACAAGTGAGCACTTGCTATCGGCTGCATTGCACACCGCATAATTTACATGTGCAGGATTCGTCTGGGTTATGGAAGTACTCTGCTTTACACAGCTTATGATAGTATCCATGTACCGCCATCGGGTTCACAAAGTATCGTAGGTCTTGGTTAGTTTTCGGCCATGTCCTATTCATCATGGCTACCGTTGTATAAAAGTCGATCCAGATTTCATCTCTTTTCTTTACTCTGTCTTGCATTAGTTTCTCCCAGGCGTCTGTGAATTGTAACTCTCTCTTCATACGGAGATCCTCGATGAAGAAGGTCTCCTTGGCTAGTTCATACGCTAGTCGAGATTTTGTGTATTACGATATCCCCAGGGTAAAATTTAGAAAACGCGACTTGACTGCTTCGAGTGTCCTCCACCCCGCAATCGTCAGCTTCTCCCAGATGTTCTTTAGCCCGTATGTGGCGATGGGAGCTATTTCACGTCAAATCATCTCATTGCGGTTCCCAGTGAAAGCTTTGTAATTGTTATATTTGCATATATGGCTTTGGTTCCCGTTTTAATAATAAGTTAACTCGTGTCCTCATCCTGAGGTGGTGCAGCTCTTTTCAAGCACACCCCCAATGGAGGTGAGCAGTATGTACCACTTTAACCACACACCAGCCCTCCTGCCATTCTTAAATTTCTGGCAGTAACGTAAATCGAACCCAGGCTCCCGAGAACCGCAGCTAATAGTGCTGACCATTATGCTACTGAATTGGAAATAATAATAATAATAATAATAATAATAATAATAATAATAATAATAATAATAATAATCGAAATAAACTTTAAACCTATAAGGTCGTATTCAATACATTTAGTACATGTTTAAGAAATGTTATGAACAGCACAAAAATGGCCAGACAGACACCAGAGGGATCCGAACCCACAACCTCCCAATTTCGCATCGGTTGTTCTACCGTTGAGCTGTGGTGGTTTAGGTTATACTTGATCAGATGGAAAAGGATCTAAGCTACAGATCTGGCTCTATTGCCATCACACTGTAGGGTGCGTGCAATTCGCCCGTTATGGGCCAGGTCAATGAATACTGAATTTTCTTTTTGCAATGAAAATAGGGACGGACCATTTACTACATTACATTATCACTTCCTGTTGGTTAGTAACTTGGTTAAAAGTTCGGAGATTTTCACATTTCAAGTGTTAAGATCGTCTTTTCTTTCTACCTTTTCCTTTAAAATCACGACCCATAATCGTTCTTACCGCCAATATACCCATCGCCAGGACGATAATCCCTAAATAATCATCATCATGATCATCTTTCAATGGGCAAGTTGTTTTGTGAGTTATGTATGCAAAAAAGATTCTCTCTCACAGAGCGTTGATTCAGCACTTGAGATATTTTTAACCCACATCAGCAAGGTATTAAATTCAGGGTATTAATTTTTAAAGCTAGTAATTCTAAATATTAGGTTGGAATTCACAGCAAACATAAATAGTATCTTCAAAGAAGTGTAAAATTAAAACTGAACGGTCAGTCATTCCATTTCGTATTGTTTTTTCTCGGCTCATGTGAAAAAGCAACGTATATGGGCTTCACTGAGAATTATGTGTATTCATGTGAAGACGCATAACGGTCCATCGAACTCCCTGTGCTCAAAGAGTATTAATTGGAAATATTCTGCAGTGACAGAAAACAGAACTGAACACTAGTATTGTCTCTAAAATCCCATACACAATTGAAAAAACAACCGGGAAATATCTTCAAAAGGCTGAAGTCACAGAATACAATCTATACTGAAAGAATGTGTGGTAAACTATTACAAAGTGGTTCAGAGAAGAAATTTTAATCGCGGTGTGTATAAAAATGTTCGATGGACGCTGTCAGAAAAAAAACAGCAGATACAAGCAAAATTTCCTTTACTGCCCTTCAAAATAATCGCTATCCGGTACAACATTTCGTATGTTTGGCAAATTCCATACAGCTTCTGGAAACTGTAAACCAAGATCTCTTTAGGAATCGATCGCAGAACAGCCGTCACACGATCTTGGATGGTTACCACGTCGGCGATCAAGAGTGTTTTGGCCCTGGACTTTCGCAGGAGCCTCTTTCTTGGTCGGTTGGAAACTTCTGGAGATTTCATCATTATTTGTGTCTAGGATCCATTCTTTCTGCGAACCTCGTCACGGGGCATAAGACATGGTGCTACTGATTCGATAAGAAAAAAAGCGGTAGTCGATGGAACGGCGTTTAGAGATTCCCTGAATTAAGTCTGATACCCTATGTTACTTTTGTGCATGATTTAATATGTATGTATATTATCTATTAAGGTTAAAATTTGGAAATACATGATTGAAAGCTTCAGAAGTGTCATTCAATTGTTATTCAAGTATTTAATTTGAAGGGGAAACTACGAAAGACCAATCCAAGTCTCCACGACAATGCGGTTCAAACATACTTAAAGACTTATTTTTTGCTCGAATATTGTAGCAAGTTATCTTTATGATTCTCTACCTTTACAGAGAGAACTGTTATTCAACTGCGGTGGCTACTTTTGGTATTATTTTCCGTTTCGTTCGGTCACGTGTCTACGGGATACTGTTCTGATTCCTCTGGGAAATAAATCAACTGATCATGAGTTTGGAAAGTAATTTCGAGTTGGGTTACGTAGAACAAACTCAGGATAGTGTTTGAAATTAATCGGGCCCACCACCACCAGAACTGACGCAATCTTAGTGAACAGAGTGTGTATACGAGACCTTTTCGTACTGCAATTGACAGGCAGAGACTCCGCCCCGTGTAAAAGGGTCTACGCTCGGCCGGACGAGAAACAACGTCACAACATTTTGTTCGAAGTGACTACCATCGATATTCCAGAGGCAAAGTAACACGATGCGCGTTTTCCTGCGTTTTCATCAATGATCAGCAGTAGTGTCATTGGACCAACCACCTTCCCTGCGTTTTGCCGTTGAAAAGAGACTCGCAGCACATTAATTGCATGGTGCATATTTCTTACCTTTTTCCGTAATAAATATATAAACTCCAGAAGACTAGATTTAAAATCTTAAAAGGTCCTAAGACGTGGATTGAAGGAAACCTAATTTTAAGTTTTTTGTTAAATACACAGATTAATTCTAATGATATTGGTTTTACGTCCCACTAACTACCCGTACTTTTACAGTCCCGAGATTAATTATTAGCTACCAGAATGAAAGAGTGAATAATGAACAAAAGAATTGCATGAATTTGGAGATGTATGTGTTGGAGAATGGCAGGGAGAGAGAGCAAAGAGCAGAGCAGGAAAGAGGGAGGTACAGTGCAGAGTGCGGCATCCTTCTGTCTTAATTCTCCAAGTGCGGCACAAACTTCTCGGAAGTGAGGGTGGGTGCAGCTGCGGCTGATGTCTCCGATTTATCGAGACTCGTAGCTCCTAATTGTGTGGAGTAGGGAGCGTGGTGTATAGACAGCTTTAATGTCAACAAGAATACACACACAACGTAATTCTCTAAAATACGGCCTGTTTAAGCTCTTTAAGTTGCCCTTTGTTTGTCTCTTCAAATACTATACGAGGGTCATCATTCAGACGGATAATATTCTTCCCTACTCAGCGAGCAATCTCAGCTAGGGTATGAAATCTCTTTGTTCTTGCATGATGATTAAGGGCGTTTAGTGCAGTCTGACGTGTAAGAAAAGGTCGAGGATTTTAATGATTGAAAAGCTCAGGCTTGTTAATCACCTGAAGATGAAGGGAAATAATGAAAGTGCAGGCTGCCTAATACTCCAGGTCCTACACTTCAATACTCCGTATTCTGGTCCGAGTACACAGGATAATTAATGCCATTTATTTCCGCATAGAGATTTTAGTTAATCGTATTAAACTACGGTGTTCGGGATACCACATAATGAATACGCGGGTGCCTTAGCGAAGGAAGCATGTGTCAGCGGACAGGTCATGAATACTCCCAAGTAACTGCATGGATTATACAGTGATTATATACAAAAGCGACTATAGTCAGTGGACAAAGAAGTGGAAGGAAACAAAGAGCCACAAAGGTATATTTTACTCAATGATCGAACAGAACCCCCCGCGACGTCCTTGGTTCTCACAATGGAACACTCAACGACGATTCATCTCGGCAATCACTCGAATGCGATTCAATCACGGAAGTTTTAGAAGTCACCTTTATCGCATCAACGTAGTGGACACACCATACTGCTCATGTGATGGCCAGTCGATTCAAGACCTAAACCATCTCTTTTTTGCATGTGCTAATTACCACCAACAGCAAAATGTGCTGATTGCATCTCTGATTCACGCTAAGCAACAGTTACCGACCTGTGTAAGTACACTACTGGCGACTAAAGACAAAAACGTGTACATTATTATTAGGAACTATGTAACAAGAACTTGTTTACAAATTTGACTGATTTTATATGGATATTTATGTGATTATACTGTGACGATGTGGAACACATATATATATTTCAAACTGTGACAATGACTTGTAATGAAGTGTAAAGTTCCAACCAGTATATTGTCATATACAGGTGGCTGCTTGGTCTGATACTGATCTAAAACCAAATAAAATATAAAATAAATAAAATAAACTACGGCATTTTGACATGCACAGGAACTACCGATTCTTGGTTGTTTCCTTGTCAGAATATTGGTTCCGTCGAGCGGCTTGGGAAAGCTTTCTTGTTCTGGAAGGTAATAACTACGTGTGGAAGAAGTCTTTGTTTCCGCTATAGACTGTAATATTGAACTAGTTATAATATGCTGTCTAAATGAATAGTTGGGTATAGTCAGGTAGGAAGACCGACGGCTACCTCAACTAGCTTCACTCAAGCCTCTGAATTCTGTAAGTCCGAAGTGATATTATTATTATTATTATTATTATTATTATTATTATTATTATTATTATTATTATTATTATTATTATTTAGAAGCAATCCCTTGCCCGATCTACAGGGATTCCTGTAACAACTCTTGCTCCGCTACAGACGAAAGAACATTCCTTCGAATGAGGTCTTGCTTTTACAGACTTCCTGGCTTCTAGAAAACTCCATAGTTTCTGTAATTTTGTACGGCTTCCTGAACCTTCGAGGACATTAGTCTGAGGGTTAGATCCCTGTACTCTTCCTAAGCGTCACAGCCAGTTTGGGTAGTACTGGCCAATTTTTTTTCAATCTCCTTTACGTCGCACCGACACAGATAGGTCTTATATCGACAACTGGGTAAGAATGGGAAGGAAGCGACCGCGGCCTTATTTAAGGTACGGCCCCAGCATTTGCCTGGCGTGAAAATGGGAAAGCATTGAAAACCATCTTCAGAGCTGCCGACAGTGGCGGTCGAACCCACTATCTCCCGAATTCAAGCTGTTAGCTACGTGACCCAAAACCGCACAACCACTTGCTAGTTTACTGGCCTATTTAATACATTCGTCTGCGCTGATTCTAAGTCTCCAACGCAACGCCGAAAGTCTTCCTTACTGATTACTCCATATTTCTTAACGACATGGAAGCTTCACTGCCCCAGTACTAGTGTATTTTCCTTTACACAAAATTTGTGCATTGCACTACGCATTCAATGACCTTAGTCTTTCATACAAAATTTATAGTCCGGCTTCATGGCTAAATAGTTAGCGTGTTGGCCTTTGGTCACAGGCGTCCTGGGTTCGATTCCCGGCAGAGTCGGGAATTTTAACAATCATTGGTTAATTTCTTTGGCACGGGGGTTTGGTGTATGTGTCGTCTTTATTATCATTTCATCCTCATCACGACGCGCAGGTCCCTACTGGTATCAAATAAAGAGACCTGCACCTGGCGAGCCGAACATGTCTTCGGGCACTCCCGGCACTAAAAGCCATACGCCATTTCATTTCATAAACTTTATAGAACTCAGCGACTCTATTTATCCTACGTTTCTTAACCTAAGTTCGATCCTCGGAGATAATAGCGGTCCTGTGGAATCATGACAACGGAGTCATCAAAGTCTTTATCATATTGTGTAATTGTTCTAGCTTGGAAATTTCGTTTCTTTCTACAGAATGGTGCAATGAAATAATTAATTTGCTGAATTAAAATTCTATACACATTTCCTTCCGAAATAAAAATGGCTTTTGGAGTACTTGTGTTTAAAACGGTCATTCCCTTCCTTAAAAATCATTATTTTATAATCATAAACTCTTTCCGTATTCTGTCTTACTAACAATGCTGTTAGAATGGTTACAGAATCTTGGAAAGTAGTAATGAATCCATAATTTAATATGCGTACAAATGTATGCACTGGGTACTGCTGTGTTAATAGCAGTTACATATATCTGTGAATTATTTCACATCATTAGTAACAGAATCTAGGAGAGATATCTTTCACATCTGCAATAGCTGAATCTTCAAGAGTAAAGGAAACAAAAAAAAACGAGCCGTTCATGTCAGGAGGAAAGCAACAGCTAGGAATCTACAGACGCTGAAGAAAAGAATGAAGAAAATGAATTGGCGTATGGCTTTTAGTGCCGAGATGTGTACGAGGACTTCGGTCATGGTATTGGGTAAGTTCGTGGCTGGTACAACCTTTTCAGAAACAACTGGTCCTATAGATATCTGTAGAGGATATCCACAGAGTTTGTATCTACATGGAAGGTGAATTACATGTTATTACTAATTAAAATTATTTTTGCTAGTTGCTTTACGTCGCACCGACACAGATAGGTCTTACGGCGACGATGGGACAGGGAAGGGCTAGGAGTTGGAAGGAAGCGGCCGTGGCCTTAATTAAGGTACAGCCCCAGCATTTGCCTGGTGTGAAAATGGGAAACCACGGAAAACCATTTTCAGGGCTGCCGACAGTGGGGTTCGAACCTACTGTCTCCCGAATACTGGATACTGGCCGCACTTAAGCGACTGCAGCTATCGAGCTCGGTAAATTAAAATTAAATCTGAAAAAACATTATATGCAAGGAACATACAGTACCATACCTATTTTTTTTTTCTTTTGAGCAATTGTACATAGTTCACTATGTATCAGGATGAAGTAGTGATACACACTGGCATCCGATTAAAAGTTACCAGCGTATAAAGAAGATCTGACGGTCACATACACGCGGGGAGGCAATACAGTTGTTCTGCTGCCCTTCGACTGGTATGTTACGCTTCTCGACAGGTACTTTCCTCTGTGAAATATCGCGTCCTAAGGAAGGAGGAAACGCTACGCACGGTTGGAGTATTGGGGAAACGAATTTATTGCTTACGGTGCTCCCTTCTTTCTAAGGTTTTCTGAAACTCCTGCTCGAGAGAAGTGTCATTTAATCTTACTAAAAGAGTTCTACAATAGACGATAAAATGTGGTTCCTGTTTAGGAAATTTTGAAACAATAGACGCGGAATTTTACAAATACAGAGAAAGAAATATTATTTTCAGGCAGTCTGCATTTAAATACAGGCCTTCCTTTTGACCCTTTCAGTGCGTACCAGTTAACATTCCTGCAACACTGAACACATAATGGTGCATAAAAATACGCAGGTAATTTTAATGCACCAAAATTATTTTTAATAATAATGATATTGTTTTTACGTCCCATTAACTACGTTTTGACGGTTTTCGGAGACGCTGAGGTGCCGGAAACTTTTACGTGCCAGTATATCTACCAACACGAGGCTGGCTTCAAATACCACCTGCCTGAGCCAGGAATCGAACCTGCCAAGTTGGGCTCAGAAGGCCAGCATTTCAACCACCTGAGCCACTCGGCCCGGCGTATTATTATTATTATTATTATTATTATTATTATTATTATTATTATTATTATTATTATTATTATCGTACATTAAGGTGAAAAGGTGATGGACGGAAATACCCAATGGTCGAAATTACTCCAGTTAAACTCAACTATTTTCAATGAATTGAATTAGTAAAGATGACAACGGACAATTCCATAAACAAAAAGTATTTAACTGTAAAAACCGGCAAGGAAAATCAAATGGAAACAAGTCGCCTGCCGAAAAATGTATAATAGAATATTTCGTACTCTAAAAGTAATCACCAGAACTGGTAAGACATTTGTCCCCGCGGGTGATGAGACGGCCAATCCCATTCTTGAAAAAGCTGGCGGGTTGTCGACGCAACCACATCTGTACCCAGTCGCACACGTCGTCTTCCGAAACAAGTCAGTCGAGGTCCACGAATGTCTTTCCTCAGCTCCCCAAAGAGGTGGAAATCGCAAGGGGAGAGATCTGGGAAGTAGAGAGGTCACTGAAGAGTTTCTCATCCAAATCCCTGAAGCATATTCCTAACGAAGTTGACAGTATGGGAGCGGGCATTATCATGAAGAAGGATAATACCGTTCGATAGCATGGCCGGGGATATTGACTTTATGGGGCATCTCTATTTCTGCAGTGCGTCTTCATAACGCTGTACAATTGATTGTGGACCCAAACCCGAGCTGAAGAAAGACATTCGTAGACATCGGTTTGTACCGGACGACGACGTGTGTGACTGTGTACAGATGTTCCGTCAAAAGTCCGTCAGTTTCTTCAAGATTTGGATTGCTTGTCTCATCACTCAATGGGATAAATGTCTGAACAGTTCTGGTGATTCCTTTTAGAGTACGAAGTGTTCTTCTACACATAGTTGTTGGAAGGCGACTGGTTTCTATTTGACTGCACTGGAGGACTTGAGTGAAAAAGGCAATTGATAACAGATACGAACTTTGATTCCATCGGGGGCAGTCAAGCTCCGTGTGAGGATCGTTAGTAGCCACTGGATCCTTAAACTGAGCATTCAAACCCAGCAGAGGTAATCGGATTTTTGAAGGGTGAACGAAACTCCATTCGGCGTACGATGCCAGCAAGTAGAACATCTCTAGTGATGCATGTGGTGTTCTAGTGTCAAAATTAATTAAAAGTGGTGTTATGTTGCCCAAGAGAGGTCCAGTTTTTCTGCCATTAGGTAGAGTGGTGGTGGTGGTGGTGATTATTGTTTTAAGAGGAAGTACAACTAGGCAACGATCCTCTATATAAAACATTAATGAGAGAAAAAATGGAAGGTGTTAGTCACTTCGAAATGAAGGTATCGGCCAAAGGTAAAGCAAGGGCCACGAAGGGCGCGAAAATGAAAGACTCCCTAGGATTCGCAAACCTAATACGGTCGGGGTCGGAAAAGAACACGAGTTGATGAAGGGAGATTTGATAGGGTAGATGAAAATGTGGAACAAGGCACAGGTAAGTGGAAGCAATGCCAGGACTCAGCTAAGGGACCCGTGGTCACCAACCCACGCTCCCAAGTTGAGAGACCGTGGGGCTCCGTTTTGTTGCCTCTTATGACGGGCAGAGGATACTGTGGATGTTATTCCACCGTTCCCACCCACAGGGAGATTAGGTCGAGTAAAGCGGAACGACAAAACTGACACGCAGGGAACCTAAATGGTGTCAAACTGAAATGCCTGCATTGTGAGTAGCTGAGGCCATACGATTATTATTATTATTATTATTATTATTATTATTATTATTATTATTAATATTATTATTACCTGGAATGAAGCCCAGAAGTTTGGAAATGCGACTTCCACTTCTAATGCGGCTCATGGTCTTGCGGTTCACTCAGCTAGAGATGATAGGTCTGACGACTCTACCGCAATCAGCGCAGAAGTTATAGATCAAGTAATGTTCTGTCTTCCAATCCACTAGCTGATGGGTTTCGCTCAACTATATCAAAACTATGGAGTAGCAACGAACGTGTGCGTATCACATAACAATTACTTCTATAAAAATATGATTTCAGAATCCATCCAATCTCTTACTCCAAACAATTCGTTATAGGCAGAAAGAACGCCATGAATTCATTATAATTAAACACATTCGACATTGCGTCAATCATTTCAAAAAGTGAAAGCCTTAAAATGTCCTTACCAAGAGGTCTTTCAACATGGAAGACCTGTCGGATGACTGTCGTATGTGATCTGCCCTAGCAGAACCAATTTACAAGCCCTCCGGACTACGGGTATATTTTTTCAGCTTTTGCACCTCAGATACGGAAGTTACATTGTATATGAGGAGGAACAGAAAAACTGAAGACTCTCTTACGGATGGTTGAGTTTAGGATCAGATCTCTCACCTCTCGCGAAACCAAGATTATACCACAAAATATACAAGGTATAGGAAAAACTTCAGGCATTCCGATCTCGCTTTTAGTAGGTCATTATATAAGGACAGTTTTCGAACTTTAAAATTAACGTGCACGCAAAACCCCACGCAGTATGAAGCCAGTCCTTTTCAAGTAAGGAAATAATAAATGGCATCCTATACTCCAGCAGAAGAAATCTCGGTAAAGATGATCTAAAGAGAATCCTCTCTGCAACGAGTCCCTCGAAATGTGCCATCGTTTATTACATCGTTTGCTCTCCTTGTAATTTTAACTTCATTAGATCACCATCTCAAGAAGGTCGAGTTTCTCTCATTATCTCTCTCAAGTTATTCCTCCAATCAGTGTCAACAAGCTCAGCATCTAATTCCCTCTCTCTCTCAGCACAACTCTCTCTTCAAGAGTCGACTAGGAATGTCTTCTGTAGAATACAAGGATTACAATTTTAAAACAGGGGAAGAATACAAGAGTGTGTACTGTTTCCATATGAAGTCATAAGACAAAGGAAATTATTTGGTCAGAAAGACGACCGGATCTCTTGCGGATAGGCTGCAAACCCAACCGAAATGAATGCATGATGTTAACTTGGACTTAACGCAGATGATGCTTAACATTATCGACTCGTTTTCTGTGTTCATTTCCCAGCTCTCACCAAGAGTAAAACGGAACGTCGAAATTGACGAGCAAGGAGCTAGATGGCATCAAATTAAAATGCTTACGCATGGCAGCTGAGATCATATGATTATTATTATTATTATTATTATTATTATTATTATTATTATTATTATTATTATTATTCCCGGCTCAATGGCTATATGATTAGCGTGCTGCCCTTTGGTCGAGGGTGTCCCGGGTTCGATTCCCAGATAATGCATCCTTTGTCTCAACCCAAAGGAGAGAAGAATTAATATCCACAAATGAGTGGAAAAGTTCATGAATTGATGAAATGTGAGAAAATGAAAGACATTCTTGACCTCGTAAATACAGCATATTATTATTGTTATTATTATTATTATTATTATTATTATTATTATTATTATTATTATTATTATTATTATTATTATTAGCAATTTATGTACTGTAGAGGTAGCGTGCCTGTCTCTTATTCCTAGGCCCAGGGTTCGTATTCCGGCCAGTTCATGGATTTTAATTCTAAACTGAGGAATAGAATAGAGTTCGCTTGATGCGAGATTTTCTCAAGCTCTTAGTTACAGGAACAAAGTTCACAATGACTTAGTATACATAAACGAACACTGGTTTCCATGGTTACAATGATGTCGAAAAATTGATTACTATATTCATGATAGACCCCAGCCCAGAAATATATCCATGTTAAAAATGCAATTTTAAACTACATTGAAAAAATTAATGACTTTTATCCTTCTATAAACGTTTCAAAGGATTTAAGAACAATATAGGTTTTTCCAAACATACGGAATGAAACGGAGGACATATGCCCATAGGGACATTTTTGGTATTGTTTTGGAATGTATTATCCGTCCCCCGCCACCCGATTACTTACCACATGCATGAGAATACCCTGCATGTTTTTCTTTAAAGGCATACCTTTACAGGTTAACATAAGACCTGTTGACTGTTGCGTCTCAGCTTCTTAAAGCATAAAACAAATTTGACTAACATATTATATTACACATATTTTTAATAATCGACTTCCCATTCACTATCATCCAAAGCGAAATTGTGGAATGGATTTCATTGTAGTGCTCTGTACCGCACATGTAATACAAGAGCCATTCCATAAACGCCAAGCACTTGTTCTCATTCCGATAATAATGGTCGTCGCTCGATGTACTGCGGTCATAGTTTCAGCTAATTGCGATCACATCATCATATTAGCAAAATCCTGTCATTTAATCCCCAATCCCATGATAAAGTTAATTATAGAGACCAACAAACGTATCGTTATTAAGACGTACATATCAATTTGGGATGCCCAAATTAGAATTATTATGTTTGATTATCTAAATCACAGATCGTATTTCACCGACACTTTCAGAACACAGTGCACGAACTTGGTGCAAGGAATTTAGAGTTACATCAGTGTTTCGTCAGTCTAAAATCATACAACACAACATGTGTCTGGGGAAAGACGAGAAAGAGAGAGAGAGAGAGAGAGAATATCTAACTCCTCTTGTTAGATATCGCGTCGCGATGAGGATGAAATAATGATGAAGACGACACATGCGCCCAGTCTCCGTGCCATGGCAATTAACAAATTATGGTTAAAATTCCTGACCCTGTCTGGAATCGAACCCGGGACCCCTGTGATCAAAGGCCAGCACGCTAACCATTTAGCCATGAAGCCGGACATTTCTGCTGCAGTGATAGAGTGCAACAAAGAGAGGATCGACAACACCACAATATTAAAATTCAAGAGTTTATTAGAAAAGTGAAAATTGTGAAAACAAGACTAGTAGGAAAGCTCAATACATTAATGTCTACGGCAATCGAAGTCCGCTAATTCGGGGATTAAGCGAGTAAATTTGTACCTCGAGTAATCTACGAAATCGTTTGCGTGGCTTGCCATTTTACCATAAGAGAAGGCAGAAATGGCGAGTCATATGACCTTGCCAAATCATAGTCATAAATACACTAATCAGTGCACACACTACAATAGCGGGGTGGGAGAGATAAATTAGATTGCAATTTTCTTGAACGTACTCTTCCTGTAAGAAGGAGTCAGAAAAACGGGGAGGTTTCTTCAATAAACACGGAACTTTAGCTGGATATCTGAAGTTCCTAACAGAACATAAACCGTATATGATAATAAAGGAGTTTTGAAAATTCGAGTAAGAAGAATTCTTATCGTAAAAACGTCTGCTGCTAGTTATAACAAGATTCACACACATTAATGAATACGAAAGCGCAAAATAAACAACTCACTATTAATGAATACAAATGCAAGTTGAAAAAGTACGAAGTTTTATTTCTTTGCACTACAGCTTCCTCCGTCTCAGCCTCTGGATCCCAAGATTGTGGGTTCAAAACCGGCAGAGATAGTCAGATTTTTGAGGGTAGGGAAAAAGTCCATTCGGCACTCCATGTCGTATGATGTCAGCATGCAAAAGAGTCTCTGGTGACATATTTGGTGTTTACCTGACAAAATGAATTAAAACTCTGCCACATAAACCGCCCAACTTCCTCTTTTCCTATAGTTTTTCCTACACTTGTGGGGTCACGGGTGCGAACTGCGTCAGACATGTGAATTTGGCCGTGTTTTACGACTGAATGCCCTTCCTAACGCTAAACCTATATGAGGAATATAATCACTATTCATTGTTTCTGGGGTGGTTGGTAGCGTGGTATGATGTCTGAATATGAAGAAGAGTGTGTTGGGACACACACAAACACCCAGTCCCCCAGCCACAAGAATTAATCAGAGGCGATTAAAATCCCCGATCCGGGCGGGAATCGAACCCAGGACCTTCTGAACCGATGGGCAGTACGCTGACCATTCGGCCAACGAGTCGGACAACATAAACCGCCCAACAGAAATCCGTTTTTCTGCAATGTCGAAATTGGCAGGTGTACAGCCTAAACAGCATCAGATTAAAACGCTTGCACACTGTAGCTGAGGCCATCAATTAAAACAATCAGCACTATGGAAAAAGTAATCTTCCGTTAGGAGAAAAGTGTGTAAAAGCAAAATTTTAAAAACTATTGATTCAGATGATCATGCTGGTGGAGTCGTGCCTCCAGCTCAAACCCGCACATCGGGACAGGTCATAAACGCGCGAACTTGACCTCCTCTCTAGGTATCTCCGGAAGACTCCACAAAAGGACGTTATTTCCTTCTGAAGCTATCGCAGACAATTTACGCTTCTCAAATGCTCCTCTCGAGAACTAAACCTTGTTTCACGGCACCGACACGGCCCGGTACCTCAAGATGAGGGAACAAACGCGTTTTGCGTCAAATTGAATAAAAATGTTGTTAGAAAGAAGTGTTTTTATTCTACAGGGAGAGAAGATGGAAAGAAAGCAAGTAAGAAGGAGGAGGAGGAGAAGGAGGCAAGCAGGAAGCAGAGGGTAAGTCGTTAAGTGAAATTGATCTTGCTGGTAGCAGTTTGAGGGGACACTGCACCTCCTTGATTTACTGAGAGGGAAAGGGAGTCATTAACCTCGAGGCTACTACAGCACGCACTCGCCACACGGAAGGAAGGTCAAGAACAAGCTCCAGACTCTTGTTCGCTTTATTTGGCGTCTTTTCCTTGAAATATGTAGTAATATGGAATAATATCCTGTAAAGTACGTGTACAAGTACAGTCCATTAGTAGACAACAGTTTAAATATCAGATAGATTCCTAATTCATTTTAAGATCTAAGAACAATTGTACACGTGTACATTCGAGGACAAAAATACATTTCTATTCATCCGTATCGCGTAAATGAGACACTGCCAGGAACAATATACACAGACAGGATCTTCTTCTAAAAGTTAGGTACTCGCCCTACAAACGACGACGATGATCATGATGATGACGATAATAATAATTACCGGGCCAGTTGGCAGTGCGGTTAGGAGAGCGTAGCTGTGAGCTTGCACTCAGAAGATAGTGGGTTAGAACCCCACTCTCGGCAGCCCTGAAGATAGTTTTCCGTGGTTTCCTATTTTCACACCAGGCAATACTGGGCCTGTATCTAAATTAAGGCCACGACTGCTTCCTTTCCACTCCTAACCCCTTCCTATGGTCATTATACCTATCTGCGAGGTAAAGCAAGTTGTAATAATAATAATAATAATAATAATAATAATAATAATAATAATAATAATAATAATAATCTGTATCTGCCTTAGTGGCCAGAGCAAAAATACCTGGAGGTGGATTTTCAACAATAACAAAAGGTGCTTAGAATGCTTTATCCTCTCACTCGCTAAGAGCAAAAGGAGAAAACAATTCTCCACAACGTACTTGGCTCAAACTACAACAACGGGATCTACATAAGAAAATCTAGACAAGGAAACTACTCTAAGGTAGGAAAGATCACGGACGCAAAGCGAAAACTCAGTGCTCGCTTTTGCGGTCACTTAGGACGGAGGGACAAAACGCATTTGTGTCAAAACCAAAAACAACAATTCCCGTGTACGTTAACGTCAAGAAATACTTCGAAGGAATGGGCCTACGGCCAGATGACGCCCATAAACGATACCTTTTCAGAACAAGTATAGTGACTTATGAGAAATGGACAACTGGTACTAAGTGCTGGGATGAACGCCGCGCTCAACAGAGCAAGCTAATGAAAACCTACGGGATCAATCGAAAACTGAACAAACGCCAGAATGTACAGAGAAACTCATCACGATCCCTAGTGGGCCGATTAGCGAATAATAAATAAACGTTAATGTTTTACGACCCTTCAATTGTTACTGGTCGTTATATTTACCATACTGGCGGATATTTACCTGAGAAAGGTTTAAAGTGCCAATGAATCTATTCCACCAGAGTTTCACACATTCATTGACAACCCATTCTGCCACGATTCGATCCCGTAAGCTTGAGCAGAGCAGGAGGGCACCTAACCACGTACCCGCAAAACAAGCAAGACAAATGTTACAATTATCACCATGGCTTTCAGGTCACTGAAGTATGACCGATAATATTTTTATCAGCAGGCAAGAGATTAGCGACAGGAAATGTCATTTCATAACGAATTATTGAATACGGTTTGAATGCCGTAAATATTATTTTACAAGGTTATAAATTATATACAATTGTCAATGAGACCAGCTCATTTATTACACAGCAAAAGAACGTGAATAAAGCCAACCCCCTAATGCAATAATATAATTGACGCTTAACGTATTGTTTAAAAGCATAAGCACACGGCTTTCCATTCATCTTATTTCTATTATTCGTGTGTTCAGAATCACTGATACGGTGGCATAAAATACGAAGTCCTCGAGTATACGTACAACAGATAGTTATTACCCATCGATTTATCTATACCTTGTGCTTTTAAAACGGGTTTAAATTATAACACTCGCCAGAAACTGTCCTAAATGCAGCCTATCACTTTCCTAACATGACAGAACAACGAAAGCTTTTTGATAAAGTGTGTATTGGAGAAATGTTTATTAAACAGTACTGATTTTACGTCCCAGGTGGGCTCAAAAATTCTTAGGCTGGTATCGTAACATCGTTAAACGCCTGACTACACACTACCCGGTGTACAGCTATGTTATGGGCGTTGCCGAAACACACCTGCGCGATAGTGTCCACAACCAGATCACCTGTAGGGTATATTCGGGTTCTCTGAAGGTCTTCGGATACATTAGGGTTCAGCAAAGACTGGGTAAGTTCACTCGCCGTTTTGGTTCATACCTGCTCTCGGGTAAGCATGCCCATGTTATGGAGCCTTACGATACATCACTACGTCAGTTCGTGTTTGCTGGCTTGCATTAGTGTGGATTTGTTTTCCGTGTATACGAGAGTAGACAGTAAAAATGAACATTTTTGGCACCTTGTGTAGTTCTATCACCGCCTCGCAAAACGGCATGAAAGTGTGTGCGGTGTATGGAGAAAATGCAGTGACATCGGGCATGTTAAAAGTGGTTTTCGAACGGGGAATTTACCCTAAAATACAAAAACTGCACATTGGACGGCCTGTGGTGGCAGGCGAAGAAATAATGAACTTCCGGATAAACGACAATATATTTTTGATAACAATGGGATACACTATGCGACAAAGTTTGTTTATGGCAACGTATGATTGTATTGTCTGTGTCTGTCTTTTCTCTGATAGGAAAGACCTTGTGACATGATCTGTAGTATCTATATCCCATAGACCCACCGGTGTCCGGCAACTGCTCTGTCATATCTGCGCTGCGGGCGGTAGTATTCGCAGGCGTTATTACTTGGTTGACAGGTAACGAAGAATCGAACGAAGTTATGACATAACGTAATATTATTTTAAGACAAGAGGCTGGCGAATTTGAGCACTTTCAAATATACTAGGATTATACCCGTCAATGTGGACACAAATGGCCAACGCTCTACCGTGTAAGCCACTCAGCTCGGTTCTTCCGTACATGAATCCGCTCATTTATTTTGTGTCAGGAAGTGTACATTTTGTTCCGAAAAAAAAACAGATTCAAATAAAGCCCCTACCAGCTCCCATCATGGTGTTTGAGGACTCTTCTAGCCTTCTCGTAATACTGAGATGTTCCTTTATTTCTAGTACAGGGCCGGTGAACAGGCTGTTGGAGAATTACCTCCTCGTGTCCATGTTGAAAGGTAGCCAAGGCAGGTAGATTTCTGAATATGAAACAGTCAAGTGCTATTATCTTAAGTTGCTTCGTTTACAACGTGTTGTGCAAGTAAATTAAGGCAGGAAATAATTCAGTGTTCCTCCGTTTACATCATTCTGTACCGATCAAGTGGCTGTGCGGTTTGGATCACGTAGTTGTCAGCTTGCATTCGGGAGATAGTGGGTTCGAATCCAACTCTCGGCAGCCCTAAAGATGGTTTAACACTAGGCGAATGCTGGAGCTGTAGCTTAATTAAGGCCACGGTCGCTTGCTTTCCTATCCCATTGTCGCCATAAAACCTATCTGTGTCTGCGCGAAGTAAATAAATAACCTGTCCTATGTCTGTACGTACTTCGAGTAGTAACCCTGCACAATATACCGTCTCAAAATCTATCTAAAATCCAGTTTTGTGCACACTCACCCATTGTTCCAAAATTTAGTGTACAATGGCGACCGAAGACGACAGTCTAAACTGATACTCGTAGTTGCTACTTCAGTTCAGGAGCTTCAACAATTCTGCGTAATTAGTGCCTACGATGTCTTCCCGGTAAGTTGTCTAGAGTGTCTTGACCAGTGCATGGCTTCTCCATATTTGTATGGAGCTGAAGCGAGAAAGAACGGATAACGATTTCCTGGATGGTCGAGAATGAGGTTTGGCAGTACTTTTCATTTTTCCTTAGAAGACTCGCTGGGATCTGTATCTCCATTATGTTGAGTCAAATCAAGAGACATGATTTCGACAACATCAAGCAGCATTATTTCCTGACGAAGGTTTGTTTTCATAATCCGAAACAGAAATATGTTCCAAATTTAACTACATACACCATACGATTGATTATCTGACGGACACAGCTTGGCTACAGGTTCGAAGAGTTCCAGTTTAGGTTCCACGGCGGGCCGGAGATTTCAACCACGTCAAGTTAATTCTTTTGGCTCGGATACTAGGTATTTATGTCTGTCTCAATATATAGCAAGGCCTGAAGGTCTTAATATTCCCAAATAAATAAAAACATTACTAATCTAAACCTTTTTATTCACACACAACACATCATAGAAACATGTTAATGATTGCATTAATCTCTCCGCATTCGGTTGGCGTTAGAAATAACATCCACCTGCAAAACAGAGCTAAGTCTACATGGGCGACATCACACTCATCCCCCCAAGAGGATGTGGGAAACATGGCAGCAAGTTACAAACTGTAGAATGCATAACAAACATTTTCATTGCAAGCACGTAAGAAAAACCCTAACAATTCTCAGAAAAACAGATTATGATTCACATCCTTTTTTCTCGTATCAGTGAAAGACTACTTCAGTTCTTTCAGCACATTGCGAGACGACCTGGGGAAAGCCTACAGGAGTTGAACATGTAAGGAAAGGTTGAGGGCAGTAAACCACGAGGAAGGCCTGTAATCAGATGTACTATCTGCGTCTGAAGAGAAGCTTCTAGGTACGGCACGAGTAACAGATACAAACATCAGTCGTGACAGACAATGCAAGCTCTCTGAATCAATACATATTCATTATCAAAGTGTTCATTATGCAATACTTATAGTATATGTTTAACTAAGGCACAATTACATTACCACTTTGAAACATCACAACAGCAGCACAATTCGCAAGAGGGACCGGGAACGGAACAGATGTTTATTGTCAGGCCTTGAGACTTGAGGCTAGCGCATGCGCGTCTTAACCCGCATGCATGCGACTTCTCGTCAGACGACCAGAGTATGGGACAAATGAAGACTGTCAATGGCTTATCTTTCCGATGTGACCTGACGAAAACCAAGAATAGTCCGGGATGGCGAAGCTACACCAGAGATGTAACCAGTAAAGCCAGAAAGGTCAAGGAACACACATATGAGTAAATCGATTAGTGTTCTTTTGTTCGTTTTTTTTGGCCTACTGGGGACCACGGGGCTCGTCTTAACTCTTAGCTATGTTCCTTTTCTTTTTCTTGGCCCAGTACACTTTCATTTTCTGGCTGTGTGCCTGCTTCCTTCCACCCGTCCACTTACGTCTGGTGGTCGCTGTACTCTTTTTGCTTGTGAGGGACAGTGGGAAGACTCCCTGTAGGATGGCCTATCGGTACTAAGATCGGTTCGCTGTGGTCTCTAATGGGATCTGTAGTTTCCCTAGGTCTGATTATACTGAGGTGATCCACTTATTCTAGGAACCCTTTACCATAGTTTTCACTGTGAGAATTCTGTTGGTGAGCCTGCAGACTTTCAGGTGAGTCATGTGCCCGTAGAAGGTCAGTCGCCTTTTCCTCACACATGTGACTGTGTCTTCCTTATGTTCGTATAGGTCGTTGTAGTGCCTGATCCTGTAGGTGCCATCCTCTTCTCTTATGGATCCTAGTAACCTCCTCAAGATCATCCACTCTTTAAGCTCTAGTTTTCTGAGTGGGATCTTTCATTCATCAAGAGACACTCAGAGACGTAGAGTACAGCGGATCTTACTACTGAGTTGTAGTGCTTCAGCTTTAGGTTCTTGGAGAGGTACTTGGAGGGTGTAGATGTTTTTACAGGATTATTATTATTATTATTATTATTATTATTATTATTATTATTATTATTAGTATTATTATTATTATTATTATTATTTTGAATCCAGTAATAACTGTAATGATAAATGAAAAATGAAATGGCGTATGGCGTATGGCTTTTAGTGCCGGGAGTGTCCGAGGACAAGTTCGGCTCGCCAGATGCAGGTCTTTTTATTTGACACCCGTAGGCGACCTGCGCGTCGTGATGAGGATGAAATGATGATGAAGACGACACATACACCCAGCCCCTGTGCCAGCGAAATTAACCAATTAAGGTTAAAATTCCCGACCCTGCCGGGAATCGAACCCGGGATTCCTGTGGCCAAAGGCCAGCACGCTAACCATTTAGCCATGGAGCCGAACACTGTAATGATAAATAATTTGGTCTATAAATTGCCAATATGTAATAGCTGAATTGTGCCATGCTATACTGTGTCCGTGGTAGCCTACAGTTGGTTGAATACAATTTTTAAAAAATATCCTCATTTTATTATGCTAAAACGTGTGGGTTCCTCTTTGATTACATTGTAATTTTGTAACTTTCGAACTATAAGACACTAGAATCAGTTCGAACCAAGAAAATGAAATAATATGAAGCAGATCTGAATTCCAGAAATGTATACGGGCCTTTTAGTATGCTCTAGTCAGTGCATACGTTTATGAAGGTAGTTCCGTTGACGTTTAAATGATTGTGCATATAGTAATCTCTATCAGATAGGTAATCAAGAAAAGAGATAAATAATGAACATGACGGATGCAGTAAGTAGCGAAGTTCACGCAAGCCTGGACGGCGAGTAGACTAAACATCAATAACAGCGTGTGTATATGTGTTGTGTGCCCTACTGTGCTCCAAGCACACAATAGCGAACGCTGCCGCAGAACAATTACTTCTTCTGTACGAACAACCCAACATGATTTACTAAAAACATGAAAGAAAAATGCAGTCTAAAAATGTGAGAATACAAAACAAATTCTACAAGTCAAATGGGTCAAAAGTACGGAAAGTTTCCACTTGAAAGACTACGAAGTAGATTTAATGTATCAAGAAAAAATATACTCCATGCACTAACAGAAATGAAACCTCAATGTCTTCACCTTCAGATCCCCCAAATCCAAGTCGGAATTAGCAACCGTGCGCAAGTTCAGTTACAAGGCCATAACGCCTAGGCAAAGACATTCGGCAGTTTACTACTAAAGATACAGAACACGATGTGGTGTATAGAACGTGTATGTGCACTAAAGACTTTACGTAATTTTTAATATTTGTTTAACCTATAATTTTTGTAAATTATGAAATTACTTAATTCTTATCTTAATTATAAAAACCTCAACCTGTTTCCATTCATTCGTCTGGGTCAGGAATGGAATGAATAAAACCCTCGTCTTGCGGCGAGGAGAGGAATTGTGCCGGCTGCCGAAGCCTGTCGCACTCTTCGGGGGGCAATGGTTAATGAAATGAAATGATATTGGCGAGTGTCGCTGGAATGAAAGATGACAGGGAAACCCGGAGTGCCCGGAGAAAAACATGTCCCGCCATCGCGTTGTCCAGCACAAATCTCACATGTGGCGACTGGGATTTGAACTACGGAACCCAGGGCTGAGAGGCCGGCGCGCTGCCACCTGAGCCACAAAGGCTCTTAATGTTGCAAAAATATAGGTTAACCTGCATTTCGTAAGTGTATGAACAACAACAATTACTACTACTACTACTACTACTACTACTACTTTTCTTACACTGGTGGGGACGCAGGTGCGAACTGTATCGCACATATGGACCTGACTAGGTTTTAAGGCCGGATGCCCTTCCTGACGCCAACTTTAGGTAGAGGGAAATATTCAGTATAGTGTGTTTGTTTCGTGGTTCGTAGTGTGGCGAGTTTTGCATACACGGTGACCCCGAACTCCACCGAGAAACTTTCGGAGGTTGTTCAGGGATACCTTCTGAATATATCGGTATAAGGGACCCGTGGTCTCCCGTTGCATGTTACAGAGTGAAAATGAAAGTCCACAGCCTGTTTCCAGTCATTTGACCGGGTCAGGAATGAAATGAATGAAGCCCCCTTCTAGCGCCCCGGATGGGATTTGTGCCGACTGCCAAGGCCTGTCGCATTCCTTTAGGGCAATGATTAATGAATGATTAATGAAATGAAATGATATTGGGGAGTGTTGCTGGAATGAAGGATGAAGGGAAAACTTGAGTACCCGGAGAAAAACCTCTCCCGCTTCCACTTTAACTAGCACGAATCTCACATGGAGTGACCGGGATTTGAACCACGGAACCCAGCGGTAAGAGACCAGCGCGCTGCCGCCTGAGCCACGGAGGCTCCTCGTTACAGAGTAATAATTTAATCATGATTTATGCGGTATGCTGCCCCAATTAACCTTGTTCCTGCGAAAATACCTATACAATGGTGAATATTTAATAGTCAAAATGTACAACACAAAACGGAGATAAGGCAACAACCCTCAGACGAAACACGTACACTTTTATCATAGTGTGTTCAATGTGTTACGTCAGTGTACCGTACAGTACAGTACAGTACGTTACGTTACAAATGCAGAACTGTTCCCTTACAGGTATTGTTCAGTGCAATATAGACACAAATTGGGACAACAAACCAATCGAAATGCAATTACTCTGTAACAAGCCACCGGAGATCACAGGTCCCTTGTACCAATATACTCTGAAAATATCCCTGTACAACCTCCGAACGTCTGTCAGTGGAGTTCGGGTTCACCGTATGTATGAAGAGGTGCACCATTTGGAGGCGCAAGTACTCACGTGTCTTGTCGATCTTAGTGTTACATGCCCACTCTAAGCTTTCTCTGGATTAGCTGTTCCTCTACCCATCCCTAGCATCTTCTTTCGAAAAATATTCTACTTCTAACAACAAATCAACACAAAACAAAAACTTGTTCCAACATTACCAAAAATATATTGAATGCATTTTGATACAGTTTCCAAAAATTAATAAACGGCCATACAGACAACTTCCACGCATGTAAAGGTGCGGGTAAAAGCTAGTAAGAAAAAACGGGGAAAATCTGATCTCAAATAAATAAATAAATAAATAAATAAATAAATAAATAAATAAATAAATAAATAAATAAATAAATAAATAAATAAATAAATTCCTGAGAATTATATTATATATTCTCTCCTTAACGAAACTGTTTCTAAAACTCAAATTGGTTCCTTTATTCTGTTCACTGAGAGGATGACCTTCCCTTTCTAAGGCATTACAACGTTCGTTAACAAGGTAGGCTATTTGTAACCTGTGTTCTGTGTCCTTCCGGAGTCTAACGGCTCTCCCTATGGAGCGCGTCACGGCAATGGGCGACACGTTTGGCAACTGCAATGCAAACAAGCTGTTAAACTCATCCGAGAAGATAGGGGAAACCAACTCAAGAAGTTCAATTGTTCCCCAGGGTCAGACATTTCTACACCCTTCTCCTTCCACCCGCCAACTTCCCAGCGACGTTATCGAGGGGTACCGTCGCATCCCGAGTTAACTGGAGACAGGCTAGAAGGCTCAGAAACTACAAAATGAATGTGACAGATTGTGCGAATCAAAATCTCTCCCTTCTTCTTTGACATTCCCTATGACTCACAACATTTTTACTTAGAGATTGACGTAAAATTGTCTTATACAAACTTAAAAAGAGTAAAGGCTCATTTAAAATAAAATGGATAATATAATTGTTAGCTGTTCAGATATTCGTAGATATTACTACCACGCTACATTTGCAAAGAAGATAATTAATGCACACTAGTCGCATGAGCAGTAACAATAAAATAACTTAAAAGCCCCATGGCATTACTTATTCAGAATAGAATTGCACTTTAACGAGGCGGTTTTGGTGTTTGCTTATCGCTGTGGGTAGAGGACAGCGGGGCGAGCAGCGCGCACGTCAGTGGACCAAGTACCGTCATCACGTGACTCTCGTATTACCTATAGGACAAGATGGACATTGAAGAAGGATTTGTGTGTGCTACAAAGTCAAAAACAATAGAGCGAAGCGAATTGAGAATGGAATGTATACTGATCGTTCAGGAGCTAGTGAAGTTGGAGCAAAAGGAAACTTCTGTCTTTTTTCCAATTTGCTTTACGTCACACTGACACAGATAGGTCTGATGGCAACGATGCGAGAGGAAAGGCCTAGGAGTCGGAAGGAAGCGACCATGACCTTAATTAAGGTACAGCCCGGGCATTTGCCTGGTGTGAAAATGTGAAACCACGGAAGAACTATCTTCAGGACTGCCAAAAATGAGGTTCGAACCCACTACCTCCCGGATGGAAGCCCACAGCTGCGTGGCCTTAAACGCACGGCCAACTCGCCTGGCAGGAAACATTGTATGAAAAGAGACTGATCAACTGAGAAGACTTAAATTTAGCGCTCTACTGTAGCTGGCGACAGAGCTGGACGACAGAACACCAGATGTAAATACGTAGCATTTCCTGACATGGACGAGTGCAATATTATTTCGAACCCACAATTCCTGTGTGAACTACAGTCAGGCTTTATAAGGCTAATAGCGATTGCACACGCATGCACAGAAATGGTGTCCCAAAATAAACCATCAACACTGCCCCACTCCAGTACTGAAAAGGAGGGTAGGGAGTGAAGGGGTAATTTTGAAGGCCACTCCAGTACCGAAAAGCAGATGAAGAGGGAGTGAACGGGTAGTGCATTTCAATCACTACAAAGTCTTGTAGCGGGATGTCTACCTGCAGCAATGCGTTAAGCGAGGAGTTTGGGAGGGGGGGCTTTGTTTGTTTCGGGACGCCATTTCTGTGAATGCGTGTACCAGGTGCTAAAAGGTACGTAGCGGAGGGACTTGGGAATTACGTCAGCTGCCACATGGTACCTAGCGGAAGACTTTGGAACTACTTGAAGAAAAATTTTAAAAAATATAAAATTATGCTGGAAATTGGCAATCCTAAGACATTCAAGGACCCTTCAAAATGAAGGGCACTCAACGAAATTAGTTCAGCAATTTTCTCACAGTTTCGAATGACAAAAGTACAGCTTACGTAGCCGACAAGTCTACCACATATTAAAGGAAATCCTCTCTCCCACGATCTCTTGGAGCTGATGACATAAATAATCACCGTTTATAGGCTACTAGCAGTTACCCGCGGCTTCGCTCGCGTGGATTTCGTAATTTGAAAAACGTAATCGTTCCTCGGTACTGTACTATGACATTATCTGAAAATCCCTAAAGTATAAAAACACACCGGACAACTGAGTTTCATTTACACCAGAAACTCACGTTTATGGTATTGCCTTTTGGGGCTAAGGTGACCATGCGACATAGAATTGTACAGTACATGTGAGAAACAGTCTTCGCTCAAGTTGAAAATAAAAATAGGTTCCTTTATTTTTAAAGGAGATTCAAAATATCAATTTTCACGCCTGTAAATTTTTAAGATTTTGAGATAGGCTATAGATATACTCATTTAAACAATTCACCCCTCTTTTCACTCCTTTAGCAACGGAATAGGCCTATCCAAACATCCTTCATTAGTGAGCACCTACAATCTAATATAAATGTATGCCCGGCGATGATGAATCAGTCTGCCAGGATATGTTATTTTATATGTAGGATATATTCTATTCGGTGCCACTACATAGCTATTCAGATCGCACTTTTCCATCCACAGTTTTCTATATCGTTACCTACGAAGTTACGTGGCTTCCTTTATCGATTCGGTGGTTAACTTGCACACCAAATTACGATAATGCCATGTTTCTTCTTATCATTTATGCATACTAGGTGGGTATGTGTAGGAAGGGACAAGGAATCTGCTGCGAGCACATGCAACGGAATGCCACTGCTACGTGGGGTGGGAAATGATGTGATGACCGGCATACTACAGCAAGCCAACGACAGGGAATACTGCGTACTTATAGAACATCACATGAAGCAATTGCCGTATGGACAGTGAAATAGATTTCGTAGAAAATGGCTGTAGAAAAATCGAACAAAGGCTTTAGAATCGTGTACGAAACAGAGAGCTTTCCATAATCAGTTCGTCAGTATTAAAGATTGGTGTTCAATGATGATAATAACGTTTCCAAAAAAATATGCACAAGAAAGAGCCTGCCAGGATGAATGCTGCCCAGCCAGATGGTCCGCAGATACTGGAATGCAACGTGGTCAGCGTGATGACATAGTAAGCCGTATTGCTCGGATTTATTGACAATTAATAATAATAATAATAATAATAATAATAATAATAATAATAATAATAATAATAATAATAATAATATTGGTTTTACGTCCCACTAACTTCTTTATTTACTATATTCGAAGACGCCAAGGTGCCGGAATTTAGTCTCGCATGAGTTGATCTACGTGCCACTAAATCTACCGACACGAGGAGGCTGATGTATTAGAGCATCTTCAAATACCACCTGACAGAGCCAGAATCGAACCTACTAAGATGCGGTCAGAAGGTCACCGCCTCAACCGACAATCATTCAGCCCGGCAAACGGGGAAGACTTAGGAGAAAGGAGACGAGCTGCTCGACTAAGAGGTACGTTCCGATCTGTCAAAGGAAAAATGGTGTGGAATGATATTAGTAGACGAATAAGTTTGAGTGGTGTTTTTAAAACCAGGAAAGATAACAATATGAAAATAAAGTTTGAATTCAAGAGGACAAACTGTGGTGAATATTTGTTTATAGGAAGAGGAGTAATTTAGCAAGGACGATATTCAATAAATTTCCAAATTCTTGGCAGTTATTTAAGAAAAGAGCAAGTAAACAATAGATAGGGAGTCTGCCACATGGGCGACTGCCCTAAATGCAGATCAGTGGTAACTGAGGCAGTAACATGTGCCTAGTCTACATTAAGAGCCGCCCCCAATGGATTGAGAAGAACAAGAAAAATAAGACCAAGAACAATACGAATACAGAGAAGAATAAGAAAGGTTCTAACACCACGATTTAAAACACTCACTCAAGCACCCAAGAGATGCTCGGGGAAGCCTGTTGTACGTTTAACAGATAGCATGACACAACAAGAGAGCGCCGCCATTTTCTCAGTCTATGCTTGCTCTCATTATCATAAGAATGCCGACTGGGACCACATTCCCTACAAACAAACAAAAAAGCAACCACAGCATTCTCCCACTAGAATACAGGAGGGGCATACTATTGAAGTCGTCTGCTGCGATTGGTTAGTGGTTCACCACTAAAAAGTAACGCTTTATCTTACAATGGTGCCGCATCGAATGAACATCAGAAACTCGATATTTAGGACTAGCGATACGGTGGGGGATCCCCCCCCCCCTCATCCAAGGCTCCTTCGCATTGTTGGCTGTCAGTTTGTCACGGCTCATTTGGCCAGTCATCTCTTCCGAACGGAAAGGCGGCTCCACTACATGTATTTCCACGTTCTACACAGTCATGAGAAAGTTTCACGGATTGCTTGTGTGCACAATTACAGTAAACGAACAGGAAATTAGAAACAAGTGCAATAAATGAAATGATTCATTTCATGTTATGACTACAGTAGGGAAGTTCCGCTCATAAACCTTTAGTACCTTCCTACGAGTATTAGTATTAATGTGAGCGACGGCAAACTAAAATAGCCTTTTTTTTTTTTTTGCTAGGAGCTTTACGTCGCACCGACACAGATAGGTCTTATGGGACGATGGGACAGGAAAGGGCTAGGAGTGGGAAGGAAGTGGGTGTGGCCTTAATTAAGGTACAGCCCCAGCATCTGCCTGGTGTGAAAATGGGAAACCACAGAAAACCATTTTCAGGGCTGCCGACAGTGGGATTCGAACCTACTATCTCCCGAATACTGGATACTGGCCGCACTTAAGCGACTGCAGCTATCGAGCTCGGTACTAAAATAGCTAAGTGAATACTTACACGTAAGTCGCTTGTAGATCGACTATTCTGGAACTCTATCCGGTAACTTAGGGTACAAAAAAAAAAAAAAAAAAAGGAAATGCTTAATATACGTACACATTTTGTCGGTCTTTAGAAGTGTTTCTGTTTCTACGTGTATGGGGATTGGGAGCAATTTACCATCTGCTTCGTGTACTTTATTTATGTGACTCAGTACTCAGGTTCTCTAGGCCTTTCCAGTCGTGAAATTATGAGCCTTTCGCCCCAATGTGGCACTGGGCTAGTCAGTTGGATTCCACACCTGGTAATTTCAGTATCGTCGTCGTCGTCTTTAACTCGTTTCCGAGTATTTAACTTCTTCCAATAAATTCGCTACTGTCTGTGGATGTACTTTTGATGGTTGAACAGACCAATTCTAGCATAGAATAAGCGTTCACACAGATTGAACAGAATTGTAGGAAGAGGGCGTGGTTGTGCTGCATGGAGTTTTCGTGCTTCTTTCCTGGCCTCTTCACATCTGCGTCAATCGCGTCGGCGCCAAATTGTACAGTCTTGAGCAAGCGTGTCCCAGGTTTGTGGATTGAGACCTGCTCCTCGTAGCGCCTCATGGGGGCTCCACGAGGTCTGGTGCCGGAACAAAGTTCACCGTACAGGATTTGATGTGGAAATCTGGTATTACTCATCCGACGGACATGAACAATCCATCTGAGCTGATGACCAATGATGGACGACTCTATGCTCTTGGCATACGCTTTCCTAAGAACAGCAATGTTGGTGACATGGTCCTCCCTTTTTATCCTACGGATGGACAGAAGTTTTTGCTGGAGGAAACTGTCAAGCTTTCGCAAGTCACGTCGGTAAAGGATCGAAGAATCACAACCACACAGCAATGTTATGACAAGAGCGCGGTACACAATGAGTTTCGTCTTCAGGTCTTTATTTCACTACAGCAAAGGCCTAAACTGAATATTTTAATATGCATATTAGCAATGATTAAACTAATGTTCTCTTCTGGGAACCGAATTTTATACAAATAATAGACCTACTGGAATTACTAGGGATTTGTGAATAGTTTCAATGAGTGTTACAGTTTAATCTTCATAGTAGTGGTTCACATCACATCTGTAGTTTAAAAAATAGTCGTCTCCATGTAGTAAATATGGAGCTTCCTCTACCTAACTCTTTTAAGAAGATACGACAAGGAAGGGGGTGGGATGAAGTACCAGTAGACTAGTGTCGAGAACAATGGAGTCGTCTAGCAACAGAAAGAGAGTTTTAATTATTGTAACTAAATGTAACTAATGAATAATTGACATGATATAGGCTTTTGGGCTTATGCTATGTCAAGAAAATGAGGTGAAATTATTTACGTTTCGCAGAGAACTGTGCTCTGTGTCATCAGAAGAAAATCTCGACTGTCAACGAGAAAGACTTCTTGAACAATGAGCTCTTGAATGTAGACGTTATAATAGAAGTGGAAATGGTACGTTCATTCGTCACCAGATGGCTCCCCGGACGCGTTATTTATTTATTTATTTATTTATTTATTTATTTATTTATTTATTTATTTATTTATTAGTTTATTTATTTATTTAATTTATGTATTTATTTATCGTATAGTTCGGCAATGGTCAACAACAGCCAATAAGCTCGCGGAGAATATCAAATGGTAATGAATAAACGAATGAGTGGATGCGTGATTTGCTGAGTGGTTTAACTGTTGGCTTCCCACCTGGAAGGGTGAGTTTCGAATTCCGATTGATCCCGGGTTAAGATTTTCATACCCACGTGGCGTTAGCAAGGGCATTCGGCCTTAAATCCCCAACCAAACCCGAAATTTGCCTGGATAGCTGCAGCGACTCCAGAAATACCTGGGATAAATTGAAGAAAGTTATCTTAATGAATAGCCTGGATTAATGAAACAGTTAATTAACTGAATTACTTTAATTACCTATTGATTTTATCAATTAATGATAAAATGGGGTAATACCCGACTACTTACCAACACCTCTGTATCTGTACTTGTGACTTGCAATTGCTCTGCAGTGCTTAATAAAATCACGTTGAAAGCGACAGCGAATTTTCCTCAAACTTACGGACTTTTATTAACAGCCAGACTACAAATGTTTTAAGTCAAACCAACTCATATTTTTGGCAATAATGGGATAGAGAAGGGCTAGGATTGAGAAGGAAGCGGCCGTAACCTTAATGCACATTCAACCCCAGCATGGTGTGAATATGTGAAACTGCGGGAAACCATTTTCAAAGACTACCGATGGTGAGTTTTGATCCCACTAATTCCCGAAAGAAAACTCACAGCTCGGTAAAAGTAAAACTGTTCGAGTTACTAGGCTTCAATTATAGAAGTGGAGAGAGATTGCAATTTTGAAGAGCAGAATGTTTACATTTTGTAATCTTCTCGTCGCTACGTAGTCCAATATTTGAAGGAAAATGACGCCCATACAGGCTACGTTTTGGTATTTAATGAGCCTATTCCCTTGGATTAAGAAAATCTCTGTCCTTTATCCAGACCTCAAGGGTTTCGTGACCCACAGTGTGAGTAGCGCTCCATTAAGATGTGAATTTCAGATGAGTCCAATAGCTCTCTCCCTTGTGGTGCTCTGTCGTAGAACGTACGTTATCGGAAGGCAGATAGGGAAATGGACATCCTCTGTTAAGCTTCAACAGCTCTAATCTAGAGGGAGTATTAGAAGTCTCGTCTGCTAGTCGTCACTTTCGTTCCATCCGCCTGTCTCTCCGCTCGTTTTTTCGTTCGTTCGTTTGTTTGTTTGTTTGTTTGTTTGTTTGTTTGTTTGTTTGTTTGTTTGTCTCGCTTAAGTTATGTAGTCTCTATCACGTTATCTCCTAGCCCCGCCTACTATCACTTGTTGCCTAGCAACTGTCTCCCGCACTCTGTCCTGTCGAAACACTTACCGGAGAAAGTATGCTGGGATGTATTAACTATGCTCGAGCTCAAACACCTTATCGCAGCACGGATTAAAATGTTTAATATGCAAGACAGTCGCTTCTCCTTTACGTCAGTCATCCATTAACACGAGTACAGACACTCTGAAGTTTCATTAATCAGTAGAGCAAGGATTGTAATGCAATATCAACGTGCGAAATATGTTCATAAAAATGTAGTAAACATATTTGAAATATGTTATTAAACATGTAAAATTCATAAAATATGTAATAGTATGAATGCACTGAATTTACAAAAATGTCGCAGGAAGTCACCGATGCATATTTTAAAACTAGTTGGGTGTAATATCCTGCAGGGGCTTTTCTTGTTCGCCGCTAATGATCTTGCAAACAGATACAGAGCTTGAATAACCTAGATTTCGTTTCAAGACTGCAGGAAGTTTGTTAGAAACTCTGACCAAAGAAAGGCACCTAGCCATCTCAAATTCTGAGAAAGGATTAGTGCTGTTATATGCAGCTGAGGCACACGGACCTACTGTATTTCACAAAGGGATAGAAATCCCAATTTTAAAGGTGTGTCAAAGCCAACTTTAGCAACTGAAACACAGTATATTTTATGTGGGATGAAATTAGCCAATTCTTTTACTATAGTCTAAAAATTAAAGGACCGGGCGAGTTGGCCGTGCGGTTAGGAGCGTGCAGCTGTGAGCTCGCATCCAGGAGATGGTGGGTTCGAACTGCACTGTCGGCAGCCATGAAGATAGTTTTCCGTGGTTTCCCATTTTCACACCAGGCAAATGCTGGGGCTGTACCTTAATTAAGGCCATGGCCGATTCCTTCCCACTCCTAGGCCTTTCCTGTTGCATCGTCGCCAAAATACCTCTCTGTCTCAGTGAGACGTAAATAAATAGCAACAAAAAAAATTAAAGGAGCTTACACAATTTAAAAAAGAGCCCCCTTTAAACAACAAGCATCATCACAAATTTTTGGAAACTTGTGAGTAATTACCTAGATATGTACAGGAATGTTATATTCTTCACATATGTGTAAAAATATGTAATATTACTAAGAACATGTAAAAATACGTAAAATGAAACACAGGCATAACCATATCACAACCAAAGTTCGCCGGCATTTTTCATTTTTAGTTGTCTACACGTAAAGGAATGTAATATATAATTACATAAGAATCCAGGCCCTATTAATCAGTATCAGCAATGAACTGAATAATTTTCTTTTTGTTTGGCTAAAGACACTCCGCTTCACTTCTGCCAATCTTGAATGTACATGTGCGGAACGGAAAGCCGACATAACCACACCCGTATACAGAATGATTGATGAGGAATTACCCCCACCTCCACCCACATACCGAGCCCAATCCTGAAGACATTTCTGAGCAAAAGGAAAAAGTCATGTGACACTATCTTTTTCTCAATACTTCGACAGTTGCAATAATTGTAAAATTATTCGTTGAATTGTCTTTGGTTCCTCTCGTTTGAAAGATAAAACAAAATATACGCTTAAAATTTTCTATTTTAACTTATCATTTGTAATTTGAGAATTCTGCTCAATAGGTCTTCAGAAATCAGCTCCGTTAATGGAAGTAATTCTTCAACCTACAGACAGAACGTCAAACTCTAACGATACGCGGCATTGCAATAATAATAATAATAATAATAATAATAATAATAATAATAATAATAATAATAATAATAATAATTATTATTATTATTATTATTATTATTATTATTATAATTATAATAAATGTTTTTTGTCCCACTAACTACTTTTACGGTTTTCAGAGACCCCGAGGCACCGGAATTTAGTCCCGCAGGAGTTCTTTTCCGTGCCAGTAAATCTACTGACAAACGGTTGACGTATTTGAACACCTTCGAATACCACCGTACTGAGCCAGGATCAAACCTGCCAAGTAGGGGTCAGAAGGCCAGGACCCCAACTGTCTGAGCCACTCATCCCGGCACGCGGCTCACACCGTAGCACCATTAAGAAAATATGAAGTCTCCTTCTGAACTATGTAGAACATATCCCCGCCCTGTTTTCTTGGAGGTCTCTACATTCATCGTGGTTTTTGGCTGCGGGTTTAAGGACGATGGAAACGCTCGAACGTTACTGTTTTATGTGCTTTCTTTTCCAGTACTGGCGATTGGGAATTATAATGAGAGCGGGACACAAAATCCATAGAAAACAAAAAAATGCTCGGGTTTGTGGGATATAGAGGGGCGAGGGGGGGGGGGGGGAATATCAAAACTGAGAAACAAATACATTTGATTCTCTGAGTGAATTTCGACAGGGAGGTCAAGGTCGACAGTCTACCAACTTAAGTGCGGAAATTAGTTTCTCTTGAGATTTTCACTGAATACTATACAATAGAACTTTCACTAAAAGAACAATAATTACACATGTACGGCGTGATTTTATAATTAAACATAATTTAGTATTTGACTACACACTAACAAACTTATCGACACTAAAGAGACTGCCAGACTAACGAATGTGCGAGGCAAGCAGGTGAATCTAAATATAGGCCCTACCCCTGGTACCCTTCCTCACAGCATATAGCCTACCACACGCTGCTGCTACTTGTGGTGGTCCTGTACTAATCGAAGAACGACATTTTATGCGCATTTCCGCTAAGAATTTTGTTAATACTTAAAAAAATTAAAGTAACTGATAGTTGATAAGATAACGGGGCTTGTACAAATTGCTTTGTTTAATAATTCCTATAAATCCTAGTTTCAGGCGGACAAAATTGAATCGAAACTTAAGGTGTTCTCCACAAGGTGGGGACGGGGACGATTGCCTCTCCCCCCGGCCCCCTTAATTGGCGCCTCTGTTTTATTTTTTTCGTTCTTGTCTATATGATCAAAGGAAGATGACCGATCAGGCTGTTCGCCGTTGTCAATACAAATTTCATGAAAACATATCACACAATATTCAATACAAACTAGTATCACGGTTATAAACTGTATAACCCGAAGGGTAAAAGTGATGGCTAGTGTGAGCTGGCCTACCTTTACTCTGGCCCGTAACTTTATCCCGCAGCACGTTGATTTGGTGTACTCGGCCGAACTCCTCGAACATCTTTCGAAGGTCGTTCTCGTCCATAGAGCGAGGGATCTGCCCTACGAACATTTTGATGAAATCTGGGTCCGGCTGTTCGCTGAGGCCACCACTGCCGTTGTTCATGTTGTTGGCACTGAAACAGAAAAAATAAAATACTCAACTAACGTTCAAAACACAGAGTAGGCCTACGGTTTAGTGATTTTATCAACATGTGATCGTTCTCTCTCTCTTTTTTTTTTAGAGAATTATCAGAAAAAGCCACAATAATAATAATAATAATCTCTGTACTCTACGCCTCTGAGTGACTCTTGATAAACCGAAAGGGCACAATTAGGAACCTAGAACTTTAAAAGAGGAAGATCTTGAAGAATATACTAGGATCCATAAAAGAAGAGGATGGCACCTACAGGATCAGGCACAACAGCGAGCTCTACAAACTTCAGGAAGGCGGTCACGTGTTTGAGAAAAAGGCGACTGACCTACGGGCACATAGCCCGTCTGATACCCTGCAGGCTCACCAAGAGAATCCTCACTGTGGAAAGAAGGGCAAAGGCTTTCAAAACCAAGAGGATCACCTCAGTAAAATCAGACCTAGAGGGACTGCAGATCCCATTAGAGGCCATAGAGAACCGATCTCAGTACCGACAGGCCGTCCTACAGGGAGTCTTCCCACTGTCCCTCACAAACAAAAAGAGTATAGGGACCACCAGACCTAAGTGGACGGATGGAAGGAAGCAGGCACAAAGCCCGGAGTTAAGACGAGGCCCGTGGTCCCTTGTAGGCCAATAATAATAATAATAATAATAATAATAATAATAATAATAATAATAATAATAATAATCCCATTGCACAACAGCCCCGAAGGGCTTTAAACTACCAAGCGACCGCTGCTCAAAAGGCCTGCACATTATTATTATTATTATTATTATTATTATTATTATTATTATTATTATTATTATTATTATTATTATTATTATTATTTATTGAACGTCCGTCCAACGCTGGAGAGCTAGATTTTATCTCCTTAAGATAGGATCTTGTACGTGTCAGTAAATATGATGTTGGCAGACTCGCAGAAGTTTGCAAACAATTTGTATAGGCTATACAAACAATCAGAATAACTTGTCCAAGCAAATGAAGTACTAATGACAAGGGCTTTTTAAAATCTTGCACATAGATGTTTTGGAAAGACTTCGCCATTATACTTAAATGAAATAGTCTACAGACGATAGTCTGTATATGATCGAAAATATTAAGAGCAATTGACACGTAGGTTTACCGAGAAATGGTGAAGATGAAGTCGACAGGTCGGATTTAAAAAGTAAGAGGTATGTATACAGTAGATGAGAAGCTAATAAAACAATTTATTATTAGTCTATTTATTTACTTATTTTTACTTTATTTTTTACTTTAGTAGTTTCTATTTATTTCTTGTACCACATTCGTCTCTGATTCGTCTGATGTCCTCTCTGTTACTTCTCGCGCAGACAGTGTGATGAACATCTTAAGTGAAGCACGGCCGACTAGATCCCTCGCTGCGCTCTAGCCAGAGCGACGCATCAATTCGGCCGTGTTGGAGCCACCCGGCCTTGACAACCGGGTCCACGCACTGTAATCGGAGTAGTTACACAACTCGTCACGTGGCACTGGAGGCCTAACCATAACCATTTGCGGCAGAAATGCATACTTTATGGAAAAGATATTGAATTTGATTGCCGATTTCTCGTAATTTAGAGTTATGGAGAATGCTACATAGGTTAATACTGACAAAACGATTAATCCTAAATGTTACTTTCGTTGATATTTGCCAAAATAATGTCGTGAATTGAAACTGCGGAGAGATGGAGTAGTCCAGCTGAGATTCCTTAACTGTGAGGAATAATAGTAATCGCTTTTATTATCATGGCATTTAGATACATAGCAGAACTTACAATACCTTTGTCTTCTGATGTTAGGATTAATCTTGAGATTAAGAGTCATTGTTCAATTAGAGTTTTAAAATTATTTAATTGCTGCTCTCAGGAAGGGGACTGGACAAAACATAAAAGTCTTTCTATTTTCTGTATTCGTTGTATGGATAACATAAATATTTTGTCTTAAACATGTTTAAATTTAAATTTCAATGTAATATTTTCAGATTACATTTCATTCATACCTTGCACTAGAATTGTAAATACCGGGCGAGTTGGCCGTGCAGTTAGGGGCGTGCATCTGTGAGCTTGTATCCGGGAGATAGTGGGTTCGAACCCCACTGTCGGCAGCCCTGAAGATGGTTTTCCGTGCTTTCCCATTTTCACATCAGGCTGTACCTCAATTAAGGCCACGGCCGATTCCTTCCCACTCCTAGCCATTTCCTACCCCACCGTTGCCATAAGACCTATCTGTGCCGGTGCGACGTAAAACAAATAGCAAGAAGGAAGAAGAAGAATTTTAGATAAAAATTCAGTGAGTGAAAAGTATTTTGAGTAAATACATTGTAAACTGTTCATTGCTCAGGTAACAACACTTCATACGTTGGCCTTACCGTCATAACAGTAATGGTTCTTACTTGTCAGTTTTTAAATGTTACAGTTCAGATTATCTTGGATAAAATGTGTTGTGTTGCTGTCCTATGGCAAATACGACTCCGCCTAAAGGATTATTCACTGAAAGAAAATTTCCGGGTAAAAATACCTGATTAGCGTGATTAGCTCGCCACCCCCAGAGGCCCGGGTTCGATTCCTGGCCCTACCACGAAATTTCAAATGTGGTACGAGAGTTGGAACGGGGTCCACTCAGCCTTGAGAGGTCAACTGAGTAGAGGGGATCGATTTCCACCTCAGCCATCCTCTAAGTGGATTTCCATAGTTTCCCACTTCTCCTCCAGGCAAATGCGGAGATGGTACCTAACTTAAGGCCACGGCCGCTTCCTTCCCTCTTCCTTGACTATCCCTTCCAATCTTCCCATTCCCAACACAAAGCCCCTTTTCAGCATAGCAGTTGAGGCCACCTGGGCGAGGTACTGGTCATTCTCCCCAGTTGTATCCCCGACCCGAAGTCTCACGCTCCAGGACACTACACTTGATGTGGTAGAGGTGGGATCCCTCGGTGAGTCCGAGGGAAAAGCCAACCCTGAAAGGGTAAGCAGATTAAGAAAGAAAGAAAGAAAAAGAAAGAAACAAGAAAGAAGATAAATACCCGAAATAGAAACTGAAAACTAAGATGAAAGTGCTAACTGCTTTGAGCCGCTCCGTAGTTTTGTCCTGGTCACCTGATCTATAGAGAATTCGTGAAATTATAATATCCCATTGCTCTTTTTTTCTGTTCGAATTACAAAATGGCACACAGAAATACATATTCGAATATTTCCAAACAGTTAAAGGAAAGCAAATCGCTACACCATTAAAACGACGACTTACCGCATAAATTAAAATTCTTGTTTAGGACGAAGTTACAGCGAGAAATCAGTTTGAGACACTCATGGACATTTGTTCTTATTTGGAGAAAATTTCTGCTCGAAGTACAAAAAGGTGCACAATAATATCACAAAATCCAAGATGTGTAAATACAATTTAAAAAATATAATCACCACACTATACAGTAAAAAATGAACTCACTCGCGCGTAACTATCAGCTCTCAAAATCAAGCCAAAAAGCACCTCATTGCGAACACACTGCCAACATTTACGACAGCAAAACAATATAAATCAAACTGGAAATGCAGCAATTTGAGGTATACAGCTTCCTGTCAGTGACTAGGAGGCCAGCGCTCTAGTGGCATTCTGGTGAAACTTTCCCATTACAGCTTCACAAGCGATTGTCAAGGCCGGTATGAGGAGCGCAGCGAGGGATCCAGACGGGCGTGGCTCCAATGGTAAAAGAATATTAAATTCAAACCCTCATTATTGTAGAAGACTTCCTCGGAGAAGTTCGAAATTTTCTTCTGAAGACTCGGAGCATATTTCTCTGCGAAACTTCAAGAGTTTCACCTTGTTTCCTTGACACGGCATAAACTCAAAGCCCATATCATGTCCACAATAACACATTTGTTACTTTTACTGATTTGTCTCGGTCTCCTCTTTGGCCTTCACAAAATGAAAGTGAGGTACGAGTGATGCTACTAAAGCCATTCCTTATGCTGTCAGTCCCTGTGACGAATGGTGTCAAAATGGCACCCATGGGAACACTTGGTGTGTTAGTTTCAGTGGGCTTGACAGACTGATATGCAATAGCATCTTCCGACTCGATGAAGGCAATGGGAAACCACTTCAATCCGAATTTCCCTACCGCACTTCTTCAGTGACGCTAGGCTCCCTGTGACAGCTGATGTTGGTACTGTTTGGAGATCTGAACATCCTTCGGGTTGTAAACGAAGGTACATACTCTTTCCTTGATTTATGTAGAAAATCTCCTGCCTCTTCTGGTAGTTGACCTCTTCGCTCTTGGGAAATAGTACCTATCTGATTTTATGACACTTCAGAAATCATGAACTAAACTTCTGAAAAGAGGGTGGATACAAATTTTGCTTCGTACGAAAATGCGGAAAGAAGATAATCTTTTGTAGACTTATAACCAGGACAACGAAAACCTCAAGATAAGTACGCAGATAAACATATACAATATAAGCGTTGACGAGTGCACTTCCAGCTGAGTATTGCTAAGCGGGAGAGGTAAATACTAGAGAGACCAATCAACCAGCATTACAGAGATTCAATGGCATGTAACAGAGACCTGCTTGCGTGCACAAAATGAACAAAGCTCTTTTTTGTTACGCTCCGCCAATCCTACTAAAATAGAATACAAGTGAAATCAATGCTATAAAACTAACATCACATGCTGGGCAGTAAAAACCGCTATCGCACAACCAATATGTTCGAACTCTCTTACATATGTACTGGACTGGTGCGGTTAAGGATGCTACGGCTAAATATGAACAAATGGAAATGGCATTAAAATACTTTTCCAGTAAACAAAGCAAGCCTGGATTCACCAGCCCTGCCGAAATGGAGGAAGAGATGAGAGAGGAAGGTTACAGTATATGTATTGATAATCATCACGTAGTATATTTGCCGTAAAAGAAAAATAAACTTTTTTAAACATTATTCCAGTAGATAAGCAGTCTTGTGTGTAATGAATAACTAATGACTGGCCCGGATTTAATGTAAAACCAAAGTGCGACATACTTACACAAAAAATAGTCAATATCACAGAAATATATAATATTCATAAAATAATGCAGTAGTATTAATGCATTAATTTACAAAAATGACGGTGTATGATTTTTAATAAATAAATAATAATGTTATTTGCTTTACGTCCCACTAACTACTCTTACGGTTTTCGGAGACGCCAAGGTGCCGAAATTTTGTGTCAGTAAATCTACCGACATGAGGCTGACGTATTTGAGCATCTCCTGGCTGAGCCAGGATCGAACCTGCCAAGTTGAGGTCAGAAGGTCAGCGCCTCAACTGTATAATTTTTATTATGACTTAGGCCTACTGTTAAGGGCTAAGATATAAGACAATAAATTTGTTTTAAGCACCTCCGTGTTTAAAGACCAAGTTTTTTGTTGCTTTAAATAATTTACAAAGTCTACCGCTCTTTAATTTTGAGAGCAAGTATAAATAATCGAATTATGGCATAATCAAAATACTTCAGGAATGTGAAAAGAATGCCATGCACTGTAAATCACGGAGTGTATAACCAACCCTTGCACAGTTCCTCTACGTAGTCGGGTACGAAGTGAGACGAATTGTCGTAGTGAGAATTTACGAAGGGATGCCCTTCCTAACGTCAACCTCATCACAGTATTAATGATATTAAATTAATAATGTGATGTATGTTAGTAGGAACGAGAGGTTCCAGGTTTCTGACACGCAGTCTATTGATTATAAATTATATGCTACCATCTCTTCTGCCGGCCAACGTTCTGATGGTTAAACTAGTTCCGACCAACGGGGCTCGAATAGGCTAATCACGGTGTCGGTCCATATAGACTTGACGTGTTAACTATCACTGTAAATCTCGAAGTATTTTACACAATGTGTTGTTGTAGCTAATTTCCTGTTGCCATGAAAATTAAATAAATAAGCATTACTAAATAAAGTTAATACTGCTTACATGTACAAACATTTTGCATTGTGAGCTCGCATCCGGGAGATAGTGGGTTCGAACCCCACTGTCGGCAGCCCTGAAGGTGGTTTTCTGTGGTTTCGCATTTTCACACCAGGCAAATGCTGGGGCTGTACCTCAATTAAGGCCACGGCCGCTTCTTTCCCGCTCCTATCCCTTTCGTGTCCCATCGTCGCCATAATACCTATCTGTGTCGGCGCGACGTAAAACAAAATTGTAAAAAAAATCACAATTCGTCAACATTTTTCATTTTCACTGGTCTACAAGTAAGGGAATGAAATATGTCATAAGCATCCGGCCTATAATACTGACCGACGGCTATATTTATAAACCTCTCTATTTTTCTCTCGTTCTAGACTCAATTACAGGTATTCAGCGGAAGAAGAATGCCTTAATACGTACCGTACAATCACTGCTGAGTGAGCCAGGTCAGATGTGAATGAGGAAAAGGCGAAGTCCAGTGGTTCAAATGTCAGTCGAAAATGTGATCATTACAGGAATTTGTGCATACTCTGTAGAAGTAAATATTACGGCAGTGTCTCGGATAATGGTCTTTGTTTGGCAGGTTCGATCCTGGCTCATTCGCGGTGGTTTTTGAATGTGCTCAAATACGTCAGCCTCGTGGCGGTAGATTTACTGGCACGTAAAAGAACACCTTGCGGGACAAAATTCCGGCACCTCGGCGTCTCCGTAAACCGAAAAAGTAGTTAGTGGGACGGAAAACCAGTAACATTTTTAGAATGTTCTTTGACACCTTACTCTTCACGTCAGTTCCATCTTGCGACAAAGGTTATACCACCCATGATGCGTGCTCAGTGAAAAGTTGCATCGATGCTGTTATCTGGTTTCTGAGGGGGCAAAACAACTGAATTAATAGTCCCTTTTAATATTAATTACTAGTATATTACTCTCATAAAATTGTTTATCTTAGACCAATAAAGCGCAAGACAGGCCATAATCCTAATCACATTTCGTATATTTATAACAAAACTGTATGGAGTGAGATGTTTTGGTGCAATTGTAGCAGGAAATGTGTACGTTTATCAGTAATAAGCATGGTATTTATAATTAATCCATAAACAACGGCTAGGTACCTTTACAATATTCTCCATATAATCTTCCATAATTTCCGTACCGGTTATATTGTTATATTCACGTATATATTCTAGTTTTCCCTTTTATCATTTAAACAATTCCATAAACAAAATATGTGTTTTCTAACATGAATATTCATGTCTTTAAAACAAGCATTCTGTTATTGATAGAAACTGACACATTTCTATAGACTATTAAGTAAATTCCATAAAGTTACCTTGACGGTTTAGCGTCCTCTTTGAGGACAGTTGATAATCATTACCCGAACTAAATACGTTACTTTAAAAACGTTTTTATTTTTTTATTTGTATAAATAATTTTCAGTTAAGCATACAGCACTTACGTCTTCACCGTTGCTTAAGTACGGTTAAAAGTACAACGTTAGTACATTTATTTGCCTTGCTCTTATTCATCCATTTCAAACTAACGTGCAGACAAAATTACCTGAATAACGCAGATAAAATTATCAAAATTTCTTCGAAGAACATTTGACAACTGTAGTAACTATCCATCGGCATTCCCGATTACACCACCCGCTCTTCTTTTTCTTCTTTTACCGCTATTTCCAATAACCTAGTGGAGTCGCGTGTGGGAATCGTGTCATACATGTGGATTTGGCCCTGTTTTATGGCCGGATGCCCTTCCTGACGCCAATCCTAAGTGGAGGAACATTCTGTATTTACTATTGCGTGTTTTTGTGGTGGTTGGCAGTGTGGGGTGTTGTGTAAATACGAAGAGGAGTGTGCTGGAAAGAACGCAAAAGCCCACTCCCCGAGTCAGACGAATTAACGTGGCGGGAATTGAACCTGGGACCCTTTGAACTCAAAGCCTCAATACCGACCTTTTAGTCTTGGAGTCTGACTGACTGCACCCTCTACTCTGATAAGGCAATATCGTGGAAAACAAAAAAATCAGCTTACTCACACCTGTAATGTTCTTATTAAAAATTGGTAATGCTGATGTCTTTGTTAATTAGGCCCCTGAAGATGAAATGAAGCATGCCTACGTTCTCATAAGATTACTAAAAACAGTCAGGTTACAAACCAGCGAAGTGGCTTAACTGATAACAAGGAAAGTTCGACAGGAACGCGAAATAGGGGGCAGCGGTGTGGAGCTACACACGGAATATACACCCGCCAACATCAGGATTAGATACCTCGAAGGTAAGTCTTGCAGTGAATGGCGGGGAGCAATTCAAAAGACAGCTAACGTGACCGCAGTCAGAACTTTCCGGGCAGAACGTTGCACGGCAACCTCCGTCGAAGATGTCGCAGAGAAAACGCTGGTTTACGTCACTGCTCGTAAGGTGAGGTACCGAGGAACTCCCGGCATTATAAAAGCCGATCTTTAATTGGCGCTCATCAGCGGAGGAAGGGCTTTAATGTATGAGGAGAAATCGGCGGTATTCATATGGCAGCAGCACAACAAAGTACAACAAAGGCAACGTTACTGACACTACAAACAGATTCGAAAACCATAGACGCCAGCATGAGCAAATGAACACCGAGAAAGGGAACGCGTACGTTCCTACAGTACCTTATTACAAGGAAAAACTACCTGAAGGGGGTCGAAATTAATCGTGGTAATGTAACGGGCACACGGTCATTATATTCTGAAGCCTGAGAAGAAATCGCTTGAGAAGTTCACGAAATATCCTGTTACCTGTCTTTTAGTTATGTTACAGTTTTCAACATTGTCTTTTTTTTTAAAGAAGACATAAATGAGGTGGGCTGTATCAACTAAGGGTGGAGTATGAAAGCATCATTTGATTGACATTGAATACGCGATCCTGGCAAGTGCTTTTCATAGTCGCTGGGGCTAGCGTATTATAGACACATTCCAAGGTTGTAGATTTCTATAACGAAGCGCACGAAATCGGGTAGGGCGATGACGAGGTTGAAGTCTCCGCAGAGCACAAGCCGGATGTCGAAGTCCACGCTGTTATACAAGGTCTCTCTTAAGCCCAGACCGAGCGCACGGTGTTCGTACGCTGCGCTACAGGAGCTGCCTCAGCCCAGCTTACGTCGCGCGCGGCCGCCCTGCTTCAAGCGTGTAAACAATGTTACATGCAATCTTACCGTATAAACGATGCCGGAAGTGTCATCCTTCATAATGAGGGACTTCATAAACACCATTAGGATTTTCTGCACACCAATAGCGAGAGTTATGACTGTTCATACGACCATTAAGATGAAACCAGAGCTCATCCGAAAAGACGACCACTCAATGATGCAAGATATTTCACTCTTGTGGCTGGATCAGCAGGTTTTAAACAATTGGCCCGTGTAAGCCAGTACGGTTTGATGTGTACCAGCTTTGTAGCTCTGTGTGCAGAAGAAACTGAAACCCCTACTTGTGGTGCTAATTTTGTGAGTGATTTATTCAGTGAACGTTCAAGATTTGCACCAATGTCATCTAGATTTTCCTGTGTTAAAACTGTTCGTTTTTACGCATGTTCTTTTCTTGTTATTGAGCACTGAGCCAGTAGTTTCAAATTCATTTACAACGACGTGAATCTGCTCGTGAAAGTGAGGAAATTGGTGAACAAACGTATGGCGTACCCGTCAAGCCGACTCGTACTTAAAATAACCTTTACATACGAAAACACAACGTTGCAGTGATAACTGTCTCACCATGTTAACAGCTGAGATGCCAGATCAAACACGTGCACGCTCCTCCCTTACTGCTGCTTAGGTCTCGGAGAGTAGAAAAGCCGCTGGGCGGTCTGGGTTTATAAGAGATGTCCGCACGTACTGGCAGTTGTGTTTATTGGTTATAAAGCCACTATAAATGGTGGTGGAGGTGATTTTTGTCTTAAGGAGAACTACAACGTTTGCCATTTATGTTTCTTGGTTAAGATATTAGCCTATTTACGCAAAAATTGACAACAGAATTGCTCCGATGATAAGAAGCGTTCTCTCGCTGCAGTGTGTATCTCTTGGGCAACTTGTAGGTCTATAGAAACAAGAAGTTTCATTCTGTAATATCTGAAGCAACCCCTTTTCTAGTTTCGACTCAATTTATAACTGTTTGCTTCTTCAGTCTGCCAAAACTAATTAAACTAATTTAACTTATAAATAATTAAGTTGATTCTCTTTCAAGTATAATACTGTTACCATATGTTTTCTTTTTCAGATAGTATATAAATTTACTAATCAAAATTAGTTTCTTAAGACTGAAGAGCATGACAGTTATATAAACACAAAAAATAAAGTTTCATTTTGTTCAATGATTTCTCTCATGATCCATAACGGGAAGCCATTGGGTGAATAAAGAAAAAATTAAAGAAATATTAGTTTTTTCTTAAAATATCAACGCGACAGGGTATGTTTGTAGTTGGTGGTTTACATATTTACTAATTATTTTGGGGTGTCCTTGATGAGCTGTACCACAGGAAAGCCGTCGTAATGAGAGACGCCCGCTGTACTGTGTGTGCTGGAATAAATTGCAATATCATATTTCATTCATATTCATTATTGGCTTTGATGGAAGCTTCAATTAACCATTTATATTCATATTTCAAAACACAGAGGAACGAGACCGGTCATCTCTCTTCTCTCAGCGGTATATTTTATATTATATTTACAGTAATGCGGGACAGCTGAAATTTCCATTACAGAATTGAACTTTGCAGGTTTCTTGATAGGTGTGGTGTATAAGGAATCTGACGAATGTGTACAGGCCGGTGAGATAACAACTGATAAAGTGAGCCAATATGGTTTCTCTACAAGACAAAAAATATAACAAATGTTCAATTTCACTTGCCTGGTAAATAAATACATACATGAATAACGATAATCTGTACCAAATTAAGTAAATCAAACATATTTCCCTCAACACCATGCTTAATTTCGAAAATAGTTTTTTTCTGGATATAATTATCAGACTTTGAGAAAGAAGCAACAATCCAGAAAGGAGTGAGGCAAGGTTGCAATTTGCCCCCCCTCCCCAATATTTTCAATGTTTTTATAGGGTGAAGGAAATCAACGCGTAATTTGGGAAGGGAATCACAATCCAAGGAGAGGAAATCAAATCCCCCTGAGATTTGCTGATATTGTTATTTTATCTGAAACTGCAGAAGATCTGGAGAAATTGCTGAATAGTATGAACAGAGTCTTAGGTAAGGAGTGCAAGATGAAAATAAATAAGTCCAAAACAAAACTAATGGCGTGCAATCGAACGAAGTCAGGTGATGCAGGAAATATTAGATTAGGAATTGAAGTCTTAAAAGGAAGCATATGCCTATTGTTTGTAAAATAACTAACGATGGCAGAAGACATAACATTCAGACTAGCACAAGCAAGGAAGGCCTTTCTTAAGGAAATAAATTTGCTCACTTCGAACACTGATATAGGAATTTAGAAAGATAGTTTTGAAGACTTTCGTCTGGAGCGTGGCATTGTATACATTGTATGGGAGTGAAACCTGGACAATAACTAGCTCAGAAAGAGGATATAAACTTTTGGAATGCGGTATTACAGAAGAATGCTGAAGGGGAGATGGATAGAACGAATAACGAATGAAGAGATACTGAATCGAATTGGTGAGAGGACGATTTGGCAAAATTTGATGAGAAGAAGAGAGAGAATGATAGGACACATCTTAAGACACCCAGGAATTATGAAGTCGGTTTTTGAGGGTAGTGTAAGCGATAATAACGGTACGGATATAACAAGGTATGAATATGAAAAGCAGATTAGAGTGATGTAGCCGTTACATAGAAATGAAAAGGTTAGCACAGGATAGGGTAGCGTGGAGGCTGCATCAAACCCTTCTATGTACCGATGACTCAAACAACAACATTATTATCTGAAAAGTAACAAGTGACTTAGTTAAATCAATATATATTGCATTACATTCTTCAAGTGCCATATCCGGCCCCCCACATGGCGATCACCCTGGAGAAGCACCCCTTTCTTTAGCTAGATTAAAGGCTTGTTCGGTGTTGTTGACGCAAGTCCAGTTTTTGATGTTTTGGAGCCATGACATCGGTAGTCTACCAGCTCGTCGCTTGCCTTCTATCTTTCCTTGTAATATTAAGTGTAGAACATGGCCAAAATACGCTGCTTTCCTGGCTTTGATGATGTTTGCCAGCTCTAGCTCTCCTTAACACTTTATTGGATGCAAAATCTGTTCAGGCTATTCTGAACACTCTCCTGTGTAAAAATATTTTAAAGGTCTCTTATCTGTTCATGGAGGAATCTTTGATATTCCACGTCTCTACGCCATAAAGCAGCGTTGATCAGACGTAACATCTCAACAGCTTTTGCCTGTGTTTAGATTATCATTACAAAAGAATGACCTCTTCTCTCGGAAAGATGACCTAGAAAATAAATTACAATATTTTGTAGCTTTCCTTAATACCCTCATTTTCTCAGATATGACCATGACATTTTACTCGGAATGGGGATTTACCTGAATAGTGACATCAATAAGTTGAGTTTTTAAATATTTTCAGATCTATCCGGGTATGTCACATTGTCCATTCATATTTAGGAACAAATCGGCACTGCAAGTTTTGACGCAGAGGAACTGTCAGTATTAAAATAGAGTATCTTACCAGTATGGGTAAGACATTTCATTGTTAACTGTTACTTGTTAATTCTGAAAATTTTAACCATCAGAATATTGGCCGGCAGGGTGGGAGAGGTGATGGTATGCGATTTCTAATAAGTAGATTGCGTGACAGAAGCCTGGATTCATTTACAAACCTCACCGCAGTTTCCATACGGAATGAGGGTGTATGACGTATTGATGGCGATTCGTCCGCTGGATGGAGACGTTAAACCTCGAGCAGACTCCACGGGAATAGGCTATGTGCCGACACCGGATTTCACCTTTCCACTACCTCATCATCATCATAATCATCTCACACCCAGACTCACAAGTGACCCATGGGCGTCAAACAGAAAGCCCTGCACTAGGCGCACCAAACATTTCCTTGGACACTCCCGTCACTAAAAGCCATACGCTAAATAAAGGAATTAGTTAATTAAATCCTTAATTCTAAACAAATGTATTCACCTTGAAGAAAAGCCCACCAGACCATAGGTCCTGATCAGTACCCACGACCTTGTACATTGTGAATACGAATAAATAACTTCCATTTGCCATTTTCTATTATATTACATCAATTCTCTCATGCGAAAATATTCTGAGCGTGGACGATATTGGAGCTAGTTCCCCAAGCAATCAAATGATGATAGAACGACAAAGAGAGAGAGAGAGAGAGAGAGAGAGAGAGAGAGAGAGAGAGAGAGAGAGAGAGATCAATTACATTTCTAAATTGTAACCGCCTTTGTAATGAAGGGATCATAGTTTCGTTGTCTTGCCAATTAATTAGCACATTGTCCTACTGAAGTTACCTTCTGAAGCAATTAAAAAGTAATTTCAACTATTTCAATTACTATATTCAAACAATTCGTTCTCTGTAGGATTGGTTGCCTTTTGATGTGGTGAGAAATAATGGTGGGAATACGTAGGCTAAATAAGTCCGTGTCTGTTCATTCACAGTGAGGGAGTTCTTTATGCCTTGTCTTCATAAACAATTAAGAAATGTCTTGATAAAGGTAAGTCAACTAGCCGTTGGCGGCATAGTCTTTGTGATTGAAATGGCTCTACCTTTGCGAACACCTTGCTGTTTTAATCTACATTACTTGTTGTTCTAGAGATCTAGCTAACGCATGATGTTCTCTATGAAGCGACAGTTATGTGAAATATCCTACTACCATTTCCAAAGATCTGTTTAGAGGGTGTCGCTCACGGGCTAATCCCAAACGTCCTGTTCTATCAGAACCAGACTCGATAGACCAATTTACAAAATGCCGTTTCGTGCTTGAATGACAAGCACCCTTCTCTATTAAGATCACATGTACTGAGAACACTGCATTACGATCCTGAATGAAGTGGCGGTCTTGGACTGTCAATATGAAGATTTTTCTTTGAGAGTAATATTTAAGAAGCCTTTTCTCAGTCTGAGTGACTTTCGGAGATTCTGGATTTCTTCACATTTACTGCGTTTTTTTCACCGAAGTTGGAAATTTTCCTTCGAGACATTATCTTAAAAATAATCGAGAATATTGCTGTAATGAGAAGGATAACGAGACGAAAATAGTACATAACAAAGCAAGATCTTGTTACAAACCAACCAAATTAAGCTAAAGAAAAACGCCGAAAGAAGGTATATATCCTACTACGATCGATGAAATCATTGTCAAAAAAACTTGATTAGTAATTCGTTGGAAACGCTTGAGATTGTCTATATACGGAAAAACAGAGCATGTATTCCATTTCCAGAAACTGGCATCTTTCAGACGAAAGTATGGCACTGTTTAGAGTATACGTGGGCAACGAGCGAGCCCCGCTCCTTGAGCTAACTGCATGCGCGCGGAGATCCGAGAGCAACTGACTAATAGTTTAACGATACGAGGAGTCAAGGCGCAAGCGAAGCCACAGCAATGTACCTGGCTGACTATTTTATGTTTACGCAATACAATCGTGCAGTTCGGTTGTTTATGCTGTATTAATAAACAAGTTTTATATTGTCCTGCAGTATTTCTACGAGTAGAGGTAGTGGTCAAAGGAGTATGGAGTTTTTCAGTTAGTGTAAAACGTATTCGGGCTATCGCGAGGAGGCACCCTAAGATGCATGAAGACGGAGATATGGCGGTTTAAGAATTTCATTTTCTGTCCACTTACATCTGCATTTATTCATACGTAGCAAAAAACAAGTACAAACATAGCAGTAATAATGTCTGGTAAATCACAATAAGAAAGAAAAAATCTCTTTTTTACGGCGACAAAAACTACTCGAACACCCGGACATTTGGGAGTTTACGCGGAGACCACGAATGCGTTAACGTGGTCATATGATTCCCACCGACCTGCCCGACTTGCAGTATCAGACGATCAGGTCGCTGGACGAACGTTGTGAGTCAACATGGTTCGCAAACTACGGGAGACAACGGAATCAGAGCGCAAGTTGATTGTACGGCTGCACAACCAACGTTTAAACACTACGAGAAATTGCAACGCTCACTGGAAGGCTAAAACCGACAGTGTATGATGTCAGTGAATGTTATGGGCATCGGAAAAATGATGGAAAACAAGCCACGAAGTGGGCGGCCTCGCTCCCTCACTGACGCGGACAGGCGGTTCATCGTGCGACAGGTAAAGAACCCAATGACCCTACAAAAGCAGCCGACATACGCAAGAGAGGAGTGAATGTATCCGTGAGTGCAGTGCGTAATGCGCGTCGCCCAGAAGGCTTTCATGGTAGAGTAGCCCGTAGAAAGAAGCGACTACAGTTTGCGAAGGAGCATCGCAATGACTCACCTGAGGTCTGGGGCAAGGTTATTTTCAGTGACGAAAGTAAATTTACTGTAATATTTTTGGTTCAGATGGACGCCAAACGTTATGGCGGAAGACAGATAAGGAACTACAACCAGCGAATCAAAAAGCTACGGTGAAACACGGAGGAGGCTCAGTAACGGTGTGGGGCAGTGTGAGCACCTTCATGTCATCGGCAGCATCATGGACCATATGAAATACATAGTCATTTTAAAGAACAGTTACGAATTCGTGACAATTTTGTATTTCAACACGACAATGATCCGAAGAATACGGCGCTGAAAACGCGGCTGTGGGTGCTATGTAACATGCCCTAACAACTACACACGCCACCTCAGTCGCCAGACTTAAACCCCATCGAGAACCTGTGGAGTTTTCTCGAGAAGGCAATCCGAAAGGGAGACGTTTCGAGTACAGCAAGCCTCATAACAGCGCTACAGGAAAAATGAAAAAAAAATAAAAACAACCCAACGTCGTTAACCATATCCCTCGTCCGATCAGTGACGAACCGAGTAATTTAATGTTTATTTCAATATAATAATCAAAGTTCAACGGGAAGCTTTCATTCAGCTGATAAATATTTGTAAGAGGCTGATATGTGTGAGAAGTCCATACATCGAAGCCACTAGATAAATGCGTTATGAAAATCACCGGTTACTTTTCAACGCTTGCCGCTTAGCAAGGATCAAGTTGAACGTCTCGAAGACATCTCTTAAAACTGTCAGGAAACATCAAGAGAAAACCTCTAAATTTCGACTTACCTCTGACCCTTTTTCTTCCCTCGGACAGACATTAGAAACCTCTAAAATCAGGGGGAACTTTTGATGTTGACAATGCTCCCCCGCCCCCTGCAGCAGGAAGATGACGCTCTTGTTTGTTTGCATTGACCTACCATAGCTGATTATGCCTGTGCAGTATCCATAGGTTCAGATCCGAGGTTCCTGAGAGCAGCCAAACTCGTGTTGCCAGCTGTGTATGACTGATGTGAAGAACAACATTCTGTGACAGTTACGTGAGTGCTCTTCACACGTGACAAAACCTTAACTCTTGGGGGACGTTTATTTTTATATTCCTGCCAGGTTTTCATGTATTTAGCCTCAGTGTGTGACGTTACAGTGTGCCTCTCGCAACCACTGAACTTCACAAACAGAACGCGCCATTGCCTCTCACATGGCAGTCACCGAACGCCTGATTAGTGGGTACCCATAAACATTTAATGGGTGTGGGTGGTTCGATAAAAGAAAGAACAAAAACAGAAGGAAAAACATTGAATGAATCTGTCTGGGTGCAATAAACGTGCGTTAATAGACTTTGACAGTGAATGCAATGTTATATGGGGAGAGTTTACATTCAACCCTTTTTCCAGCGTATGGTAGAGGAACCAGATCCGCGAGTTTATCACTAACTGTGTGTTGTGCTGCAATTGAAATAACTTTACAACCATGCCTACAAAATCGTTACTAACTCCTGCCTTAAATGGTAACAGACTGTGTGGAACAGAAAATACACTAATTCATACTGCTTGCAATCCTTCATTTAGCCAGACAAGTGAAAAATATAAACTACTACCTATTGAGTACATCGTTGATTTGTTAGTTTTAACTATCAGAAATGAGTGCCGGAAGGATATATACGTACACAAAGAGAGAGTGAGCACAGTCCATGTAATGTTGATCAGTTTCATGGGATTTAGTCACGGTCTGAATATTATTTTCTTCCACATCTGCGATCATAACGGATCCGACTTCAAGAGATTATTTTATTTCCACCTCCTTTCACGACTCCTTTTTCTCGCGTTCTTCTTCTTCTACTGCGAATCTCCTTCTCAAATCACCTCCACTCTAAGAAACTTTGTCACACCTGGTTTATAAATAATAATTATTCATAACATACGTAGGATTAGATCATAGCTAAGTTATTAAGTTAATTAAAGCTTAACTGATACCTTAAGATATTAAATTGTAAGTAATTTATTTAGTCTATATTTAACTCTTCATGTAGGTGCATGTATGGTCGGTCAGAATAGCTTCATAGCCCGCCATATAAAACAAGGAAATAAATAAATAAATAAATAAATAAATAAATAAATAAATAAATAAATAAATAAATAAATAAATACATTTCTATGGTTATCTCAAATTACCTTCCTGATCAATATGGGCTGGTGGTTTTCACCTCATAAAACCATCACAACAACGATCACAATCAGTGAACTCATTACCATGAAGATTGAACAATATTTCCACGTCAGCGATCTTCGACAATGGTAGACTCCTCACTAAAAATATATCTGTTATCATAGGCCGTGCAGTGAAAATGTACTGTGCAGACTACTTTGCAAAATCACGCCGAGTTAGATAATAAAACATATGGATTGATGGAGAAGTGATTTTCTGTAAGCAGCATCTTGAAAAAGCATGATTGTCCAACTAATGACAGAGAGCACACACACACACACACACACACACACACACACACACACACACACACACACACACACACACACACTCACTCTCTCTCTCTCTCTCTCTCTCTCTCTCTCTCTCTCTCTCTCTCTCTCTCAATAATCCAATGAAAAATTGCTATTATTCACAGGTTTTGTACTGATAATGTCGAGTTATTTTATTTGCGCATTGTTATTTTGAATTTCTTCTCTTTAAACATATTGTGTGATTAAATGAAGTTTGAAAGTAAATGGGTTCCACCTGCAGTAATTAGTAGAAAAACAAAGGAAAAGCAAAAAGTGGGAGGCTATGCATCTGTTGTAAGTGATAGCCGCAAACGTTTAAGATAATAAGATAATAATTCACCATTCAGTAGCTTGAACCCACCTCTTCTTACGCTTTTCATTAAGCGTCCGCACGATATACTGTGAAGACATCTGAAGCAATTAACTGGCCTACACAAAATTCAATAAATATTGCAACTTAATAATTTGTTTTAATATGGGCCCCTTGAGTCCACTCTTGATTTTCCATTTTCACTCATGAGTTTCGTATACATGAAAGGGAAACATTGCCAATAGCAATTACGATCAATTTGTTGTGACTTCTAATTAACAAAGACATCCTTCGTAGAAAGTAAGGACATTACAACTTAAGCATGCCACATCACAAGTTAGACTTAAAAATTGGATGCATCGTAATTCTTCTTCGCAATACGCATAGACTACTCGAGCCGTTGTTTTGTGTGTGTGTGTGTGTGTGTGTGTGTGTGTGTGTGTGTGTGTGTGTGTGTGTGTGCAACGGAACGGGACCGGTTATGGTTAAGTTAGACAAGCGATGTCTTTCATGTATAAATTCTTCAGGAAGTGTTTCATTTCAAGAGCAGATTTAGCAACTCTTATTGCATACCTGTTTTATTCCTAAACACTTCACGTCTTGTTCTTTAATGTCCACTTCCTGTCTTATCAGCATTTTAATACAATTCCCAAACATGCATTATTCCTAAAGTTGCTATCTTTCAAATAGTGTTCTTCCAAAGCGGCTATATGCATGCTATTTTTTCAAAACTGGCTATGAGCATCATTAATTACTAAATGCTTATGTGTGATATATTTTTGAAGTAATTCTAAATTAGCAGAAGTTTTTTTATATAAAAATCTCCTTTTTGTACCTGAAATGGTTTCCAAACCAGACGTCTTTTCAGTTTCCTGAAAAATGTACAAAATGTGACATAGCAACTTTTGGAATGGATCACCTCATGTATGCTCAATATTGTTTACGCTTCTTAAAGGTTACATTGACTTAATACTTGTTTATATTAATTTTAAGTACTTGTCAAAGCCATCTAATAATAATAATAATAATAATAATAATAATAATAATAATAATAATAATAATAATAATAATAATCGGAAAAGCATCCTTAAAGATCCTACTAATAAGAATGCCGAGTGTAGGAAATGCAATTGCAGGTTATTAATGCCAACGTCGTTCACCAACAGACATAATTACGTAGCCACAGTTATACACCAAGAAATTGCCCTGACCCGATATTTGATCCAGAACAGAGTGCCTAGCTAAAAATACTTCCCACTAAGTGGACTATAAACTCTATTGGGATCGAATGATACAAACAGTAAAAACATATCCGCACAATAGACCAGATATAACATTAACAAACAAAAATAACCAACACACATATTTCATTGACATCGCTATCCCGATTGACCACAATATCAAACAGAAATACAGGGAGAAGGTCGATAAATATACTCCTCTGGCTGTGGAAGTACGAGTAGCTAGGATGTGGAAACAAGACAGAGTGACAATTATTCCTTTTCTCCTTTCTCCCACTGGACTCGCACCAAAATCATTTCCAGAAAACTTAATGAAGCTACAGCTCCCCACATCTACATTCACTATGTGGCACAGAAGGCTGCAATTTTGAAGACCTGCAACGTCGTCACAACGTTCCTGAATACTCAGTACGGACCATAAATAGAAAAGGCTGCAGCCTTTATAACGAAGAGAATAATGAAGGCGTATATGTAAAGTTATGTACGTTATTATTATTATATTAATACCAAATATAAAGTTGTGAAATAAAGAATAATACTTATAATTACTCTACCCAGAGGCAAGTCAGATCTAATCCGACATTTTAAGAGGACGATATAGTAATCTAATCGCCAATTATTTGAGTTTTTGGTGAAAATTAAAACGACATTTTCGAACAAATGTTTGCATTTCAGGAACAAATGCTGATACGAGAACATAGATGCAAGGCATGAGACTGAGGATAGCGAAGTTCATCCAGCGATCGAGATAACGAACATTAACTCGTGTAGAGACCAAGTTACAATTCATGTGGTCGTGATGATGGGCTTTGATTAATACAGATCGACCACAATGTGTATATATAGAGCCATATCAAAACAGTAATGTCTCCCGCGCTGAAGAGAGCTCATCTCCGTTATGTACCCCAGTACAGGGAGCGAGTAAATAAATTTTAAAAGCTGCTGATATAGCTAAAACGAACACAAAACGGCTATTATCGCTTTTATCATGGGCCATAACCTAACCGTCTCGTCGGTACTGCTATCGCTCTCGACAAAACACAAAAACTGCCCCTGCTGCCACATTACAAATGTGCTGGCGTAGCCGGCGCCACAGCAAACATAACACCGGTCAGCACGGAACCTGCATATTTCTGTCACACGCATGTTCCTCATCCCACAGCCATACAACACTCTTTATTGTTCCATATCGTGCGGCCCAGTAGCTGAGCTGCTGAGAGAAGTTTAAAAAAATTGGAAACATGAAATGTACTATTTTGATGGCTCACTGAACACCGCAGTTCACAAACGAGTTTAGGTGACCGCTGGCAAAAACTAAATTGAGAGGACGAATTAAGTCACCTCTAGCCTAACAATTCACTTCATATGTACTGTGTTATATGAAGGATACCTTAGGGAGTACGTATCAAATTTAGTAACCAAACCTCGCTTCAGCTAGTCCATTCGCTGAAGGGCTGTTCATTAATAATAATAATAATAATAATAATAATAATAATAATAATAATAATAATAATAATAATAATAATAATAATAATAATAATAATTTCCTGGACCTATCGATTATCTGAGGCGGGCACAAATGAGCAGTAACCCCAGTTTTCCGGTATGATGCCCTTCTTTACGCCAACCATTTGTCGAGTATCATATTTATTATTGTTTATTTCTATAGTGGTCGTCAGTGCGATGCATGTAGATGTGTGTTGAGATGATCACAAACACCCTAAGAAAACGTGGCTAAAATCCATGGCCCAGCCAGGAATCGAACCTAGGACTCTATCAACCGAAGGCCATTACACCGACCATTCAGGCAAATAGCTGAACGATGACGAAATTATTATTATTATTATTATTATTATTATTATTATTATTATTATTATTATTATTTGGGCCATCATTCCACAGACTAGCTTCCTCTGCGACTCATTGGTAGTGTTGCATTCACATCCCGAGGACGCGGGTTCAAACCCTGCAGAGCTAGTCGAATTTTTGAAGGGCGGAAGAAAGCCCATTAGACAATCCATAATATACGATCTCGGCATGTAAAAGCTTTCTGGTAACACTCAGCCATAGACGCCCAAGATAAGATATTCGGTTTACTCTCCTATCTAGTAGACCTAGAGTAAACCGAAACGTCGAAAATGATGAGCAGGCAGCCAGATGGCAATAAAGTAAAATTCTTCCACATCATACCTGAGGCCATACGACCGTTGTTAGGTGCCGGAATTTAGTCCCGCGGGAGTTCGTTTACGTGAAAGTAAATCTACCGACAAGAGGCTGACGTATTTGAGCACCTTCAACTGAGCCAGGATCGAACCCGCCAAGTTTGGGTCAGAAGGCCAGCGCCTCATCCGTCTGAGCCACTCAGCCCGGCATTCTTAGACTAGTTCGATGCAGTGCCTGTAACACCCCACACTGTGTCAACCTCTTCATTCCTAAATAGCGTAAGTACTATTTCTACTCTAATATCTTAATCATATTCATGTCTCGCTTTCCCCTAACCATTCTTATCACAATCTAAAACAAACTGAAGAAGTCTTGAGTGTCTCAAGATGTGCCCAATCAATATCCCTGCTCTACAGGTCAAATTTTATTTCCTTCTCTTCTCGTTCTCGATTTTCCCCACATTTTATACCCTTACATTCTTTCTTTTCTTTGCCAGTCATTATTCATGTTTCACTTCGATATAATGCCGTGCTGTTCAAAAAGACATTTTAAAATGCGTGTCTGTTTGAATTGACACCCCCGCTTTTTTCTAAGAAAGCCATCCTTCAGCTTATCCAAGGTTTTCTCGGGTGACTGGAACCACCCTCGTTCATTTACGGCTTTGGTCGTTGAGGGGGTTAAGGCACCCTTGATGTGCAAATAGTCAGCTTCAATTACAAGCTCTACTTACGTTTTTCAGTTCTTTGTATGAGGCTTTGAAACTGACTTGAAATTTGTTTTAATATAGGCTCCTTCAGTCCACACATGAGTTTCAGTCTTCATTCTTAAGTTTCGTGTGCCAAGGGAACCATTTTCACTTGAAATTACGATCAATTTATTATTCTGGACACGCATTTAACAATAGCACATATATCCATAACGTAAGCTTGATTCGAACCAGCAGCCGAGCGGAAATTCAATTAAAAGATCAAACCTTTGCACCGGAACTACGCCAACCGGTATAACTCTACTTATAGTCGTCTAAGGGAGATCGTAAAATGAAAATAATCAGACTGGAACAAAGTGACTGCTTTTCCATAGATACATACCGCACCTCTAATAAAATGCTATTATTTTATTGTTGCTGTAAATATGAAAACTTATTTACTTTAAATTTTCCTCCCAGATGCGATTTAGATTTATGTGAATGACAGGATCTACTTGAAACTGGTCGAATGAAGAATGACGAACTTCTATTTCAACATAACTGGTGCTACCAGTCACTGGTATGTTACAATGACCTCTTAATATTTTACCCTTGTTATCTCATTTACAACATTCGTTATGGTGTCGCAGAGATAGAGATCTCAGAGGCGATGAAGCTTGTTTTAGTAATCTTGAAAATATACACAATATAATTTCAACCCCAACGAGCAAGGCACATTAAGAGAAAAGCATTGGACATAAATAGTAAGAAATCCTTGAAGATAAAAGGCATCAGTTTGAATGTTCTAATATGTTCATATCATAGACAACATATGAAATTTCACATTTCTTTAAAAATCAATTGGCAGTCCCGTTGAGACGCTGTCGTAGTTCTTGAAGAACAAGTGCATCCTAATTAGTGGTGTTATGTGACTGGTACAGATGAGGTCGTTTTTTCTTTGGCATTGGTTTTAAATCGCATCGACTTAGAGTCTTATGGTGACGATGGGGTACGACAGGGCTAGGACTGGGAAGGAAGCAGCCGTGACAAATTTGCTTGCCGTGAAAAGAGGGAAACCACGGAAAATCATCTTCAGTGCTGCTGGCAGAGGAGTTCGAACCCACCCTCTTCCTAATGTAAGCTAACAACTACGCATTTCTGCACTTATTGGCGGATATTACCGTTATGGAGGTAGCATACGTTATTGCTTACTTTTTAAGTGACATAGTATGTATATATGTGATTTAGCTAAGAAGTAATTCAATAGGCACCGCACAACTGGCCGCGCATTTCGGGTCACGTAGCTTGCATTCGGGAAATTGTAGGTTCCAACCCCACTGTCGATAGCCCTGAAGGCGGTTTTCCGTCGTTTCTCACTTTCACACCAGGCCAATGCTGGGGCTGCACCTTAATTAAGGCCACGGTCGCTCCCTTCCTACTCCTAAATATTTTCCTATCCCATCGTCACCATAAGACCTATCTACTGTACATCGGTTGCGACGTAAATAAATAAATAAATAAATAAATAAATAAATAAATAAATAAATAAATAAATAAGCATGATATTTTTTATTTTGCTAGCGGCTTTACGTCGCACCGACACAGATAGGTCTTATGGCGACGATGGGATAGGAAAGGCCTAGTAGTTGGAAGGAAGCGGCCGTGGCCTTAATTAAGGTTCAACCCCAGCATTCGCCTGATGTGAAAATGGGAACCCACGGAAAACCATCTTCAGGGCTGCCGATAGTGGGATTCGAACCTATTATCTCCCGGATGCAAGCTCACAGCCGCGCGCCTCTACGCGCACGGCCAACTCGCCCGGTAAATAAGCATGATATTTGAGTTCGTGTATAGAACAGAATTTCCTGTATATGAATTCAATGAAAAGATAATAGGCCTACGTATTGCCCTATTTTGAAGATTTATAATGATTTATATGGATTTGCTTTTCGCAAGCCCAGATAACAATCATGAATGCAAGATGGGAGTAGATTACTGCATAGCATATAGGCTTCAATAACAAAAATAATAACGATGCACTTGAAACAATGAGTGACAGCAGCAATGGGTGCCATCTCCTTGCACAGAGATGATATAATAACAACGCAGCAGGTGATTCCACACATATTGTACGATCCCATATCATTTCGTCGAGCTAGATGTTTTTTGTAAACTGTTGCAAAAAATACCGATCGCTCTGAATCCAGAATCACTTCGACGAGACATTCATTTCATCCAGAAGAGAGAGTTTAAATTTCGCTTGTATGTATTCAGTGAATTGGGTTACGTATACATCGATTGATCCGACCCCGAGCAGGCACAAGAGGCAAGTAAAGATACTGGAGATAAACCGTCGATTGGTCCTCCCCCCCTACTAATGACCCCAACCGACCGCCTTTCAAACGAACGACAGTCGAGTGGAACTGCTTCGACAGCAAAACGGCAGGCAGAGAAAAAAAAAATGTTTAAGTGAAAATTGATTAAATCTACATCTCCCAGCAGGCAGCAGGGCTAATAGCAAACAATTACTGGTTATGGGCTGCACGTTTAGCAAGTTCCGCAGACTACACCGTGACTCATCAAGAACGACACTATATCCCATAGATTGACTTCAATTCGAGACCACTATCCAGAACGCATCCTCTCCCACAACGAACTACAAAAGGAGATATCGGAATAACTGAGAAACGTTGTTTTGTGTGTATTATAGTTATATAAGCAACTCGGTACATTAGTGAAAAGATTTATGCAGGAGGCGTTTACCGACTGATAAAAATTACACGAGTGCAAACACGTTCACGCTGTACACAATTTCATCTCATTATCAAATCAAAAATATTTATTCTGTGGAAGTAAAGGAGGTATAACACATTAGAATTGTTGACATTGCTTCGTTTACGTTTTTATAGTAAACAGGCCCCTATGTACTCTTTGGTGTTACGTATTACAATTGCCATCATTTTGGTGTATAGTAGGCCATTAATTGACTGACTGACTAATGATTTATTTATCTTGGCAAGATTAAGGTTAGGTGACCTCTTAGATCTAAACAGTTTAATGTACTATTTACAAACGTGTTCCCGACTATGTATGTACACACCTACATTAAAATTACATATCGACTGAAATTATTAAAATGAACATTTATATAGACTGTAAATAGACATGAATATTGTGATTTTCCTACTAAATAATTACAAATGTTACTATTAATAATTTAATATTAATAATTGTGTACGGGAACTCAAATATTAAGATGAATGACATCGAAATGTTAACTTTCTATTCAATAAAGTATTTTACATAGGCCACTTTAAAATAACCTCAATAAGCTTATGCACCAGATATAATAAATTCGTTGGGAAATATTTTATATTGCAGCAATAATGTAATACAATATGTTATTTTTCCCTTGTATTTTAATAATTTCCAATTTCATGGTATAAGCACCCTGTGAAGGCAGTGATGAAATAAAGTAGGTCGTAAAGTGTGCAGTGAGTTTTTTAATTATCAAACAGCTCTTTAGTTGATCAAGGGAGGCTAAGCGGATCCTGTTTCCAATCCCTGCGCCGAACCGGAAACCTGAACTAGCGACCTGTGGTTTAGAGGCCGTTCGTGTAACTGCATTTTCGTAAGTTTGGTATCAGTGCCCGCAACCATCCAGGAAGATAAACTTCAAGAAATACATTACTAGAAATCACAAAGAAAAGAAATAACGGAACATGTGGCAGCCTTTATGATCTTGTACTATCTTTATGCTTATGTTCACCTAGTTCAATTGTTTAATTAATTAATTAAATTAAATTAATTAAATTTCTTTCTATATACGAAGGGAATTACGGTATGAAGACTGCTGCACACAATACTTACTGCGACCATACTTCAACGGAAATACTTGCAGCCATTTCCAGCATCACTGTTTTGTGCAGGAGGTAACTAACGCAAGTGGTTCACATACCGAGTGAATTGGTCAAGCGGGTCGGTCGCGTAGCTGTGAGCTTGGTTTCGGGAAATGCCTGGTTCGGTTTTCTGAAGTTTCCCTATTTTAACATCAGCGAAATGCTGAGACTGCATCTTAATTAAAGCCACGGCCGTTACCTTCCCAGTCCTAGACCTTCTCTGTTCTTGCGTCACCAGAAACCTTCGATGTGCTAGGGCGATGTTAGGACCCAACTCAAGTCTGTTGAGTAAACGAGAGCTTGATATAAAATAAATAAAATAAATCAACAACACAATAACTTGGTACTAAACCGAAGTTCAACGTAACACGGTTTCATATTAAAATTACTGGAACTGCAAACAGCTGGAAAATGGATAAAGGAAAAGAAGAAATCGCCCTATCGTATGAAGTTTGGATTTTGGTTTGGTTTTCCTACTGCTGCCGTACTCTCTATAACCAATCTATGTCTATACTACGTATTTCCTGAAGTTGCTCCTCTCATCCTTTTCCAGAGACTGCCATGTGGCATAAGAACAAAAAATCCGGGCTGAGCGGCTCAGACGGTTGAGGTGCTGGCCTTCTGACCCCAATTTCACAGGTTCGGTTCGGTGGTATTTGAAGATGCTCAAATACGTCAGCCTCGGATCGGTAGATTTACTGAAGAACTACTACAGGACAAAATTCCGCCACCTCGGTGTCTCCAAAACCGTCAAAAGCAAGTGGAACGTAATAACCACATTAAGAATTTTTTTTTACAATTTGATTTACGTCGCACCGACACAGATAGGTCTTATAGCAACAATGAGATAGGAAAGCCGTGGAAGAGGAAAGGAAGCGGCCGTGGCGTTAAATAAGGTACAGCCCCAGTATTTTCCTGGTGTAAAAATGGAAAAAAACACGGAAATCTATCTTCACGACTTCCGACAATGGGATTTGAACACAGTATCTCCCGGGTGCAAGCTCACAGCTGCGCGCCCCTAACTGTACGGCCAACTCGCTCGGTTTATTAAAGAAAGAACTCTCGGCCACGGAGGAAGTTATTGTTAGTCTTTACGAATTTCGTAATGAAAATTGGGCAGAGCAAAAACTCAAAACAAGACACTTGCTTCTGGTGTAATGCCACGATAATTCTTCTTGGTGTGCAACGAGAGGAGGATACATTGCCGACAGTGACACTGTAGTTAATGTACTCAGCGCCTGCAGGAAGGACTGGCATGACACGGGATGAATAGTGCCCTTGCCGGACTTATTGTCTCACAGAGACCCCGTGCCATTCACCACATGATTAATCTGACAATGTCGTAAGCATTTATCATGATCCCCGTGGTTTAGCTAGCCGCTCGTAAAATATGAATTGCTCGGTTGGTCAGTTCTTGGCCCGGCCGCAGACCGGCGCTGCACTCGCTGCCACCTTGTTGCTGTGTCGGCGCCGCCGTCCTTTTGTTTAACGTCACTCCAACTTCCATGCCTTCATAATGAAACTTCCAACAGCATGATCACTCGAATGTAGCGGTGTAACCACGAACGTTGTATAGAGGCCTCACTATTGTAGGGTAGCACTTACTGCTATGCTTCAGTGATTTAAACTACTATTTATGTCATGAAAGCTTATGGAAGAAAAGCGAGATATTTCCATAACATGTGCTATATAATAGCTACATTTAACAATATCATCTTGAAACATGGACTTTTTCATTAACACGTTCATTTATTTAGTTTTCCTTCTGAATTTGAATGACTAAGCAGTAACTTGTAACTCTCTCCATATCGTCTTGAAAACAATAACTAACTAACTAACTAACTAACTAACTAACTAACTAACTAACTAACTAACTAACTAACTAACTAACTAACTAACTAACTAACTAACTAACTAACTAAATAAATAAATACATAAATACGTAGATAAATACATAAATAAATTAATTGAACATATTACGTAAGTATTAATGGTCAGGTACACCGAGCGTATTCTACAAACGAAGAACTCTAGCGATGCAGATATCCTTCAATATAATATCAACCCGAAACTATAGACGACCACAAGGACCCAGAATTTGAAACACGGTCTAATCCTAGTTATGTATTCCTTTCGCGGCATTTGCAGTCTCTTGACGCATACTGAAAATCTGGTCCTGACAGCTCCTCTGTCCTCGGTGACAACAGAGTTGAAAAACGTTTTTCTCTACCAGTGAAAGTACTTTCTTCTAATGTATGTTTAGTACTCAATTCGAAGGCTGGTTGCTGTTAAATAACTTATCTGCCATAACCCATGCTATTCCTACAACTCAATGGAATCAGAGTATCTCTGCCTAGTCGCTTCATTCCGTCATTTCTGATCGAAATTTATTCACGCTTGCTAATTTATGAAACTAATGTCTGTTTACAGCATTGACAAATTTTCCCAGCGTGATTTCATTACAATACCCGCCATAACCCCAATAAATCAAAACGTCATTCGATAGATTTCCTTTTGTTTAGTCTTAACTTACTTGTAGCCATTTCTTATTGGATGGAGTGTTACTGCATCTGTCTCTTGGCACAGGCCAGAGCAAAATGTAGCTTCCACCGAAGTCTCAGTCTCATGTATGACTGTGACAGTATCGAAGTTACTGAGGTATGAGTGGTCCTGTGTAATGCAATTCAGAGTACAATCAGTTCGTCTGAGGTGTTGATTATAGGGTCAGTCATGCTGCAATAGCACTTTCTGGCCCACTGCGGAAAGTAATGGCCAACTACCTCATTCTTTTCATGCCCTGTACGCCTCATCCTGGCACTGCCGTTGGGTTATGTGGTTTCCTTATAACCACATAAACTGTAGTTATTCTATTTGAGGAACCATTCAGTCTTCCGAATGATAACCAAACAGACAATCTTAACTAGAGATTCTCTCAACTGAACAGAGAGTTTATCTAATGTATCCCAAAACTCTATTTATTTCACTTTTTCCTCTTTCTATTATGCTTTATTTTACTTGAGAAAGGTCTTCCCGCCTCCTGATATAGCACCCACAAGTTTCTTGATGATTATGATGATGATGATTCTTGTTGTTTAAAGGGGCCAAACATCTAGGTTACCGACCCCTAATGGTACGAAATGTAATGACAATTTGAAATTCCAAAATTCGTCCAATGACCAGAATTCAAAACGTGATGATGAAGAATGAACGGATGAATATTTAAAACAATTGTTGGATCCGACCCGCAATGCTTCACCTTCCCATAAACTATCTTAAAACAATAACATTACTGACAGAGATAGCCTACTACTTATAAAGCACAATCCTAAATCAATGTTACTTGTTGTCTAAAAGGGTTCAAAATCCAGGTCAACGGCCCCTCATAACGGCCCTTATCGCTAGTAAAATAAAACCATGGTATTTGTCATGTTGAGGTACTGATCAAAAGTAGGGTAGACTCGCGGCATTCCACACGTTATGGTACTACTCACAAGTAATGCACGTCGGACAGGTAACGCAGACATATGGTGTTTCTCACATAATGGCGCCACTCATAGGCAACGAAAACCCATGGTCTACCTCACATAGATGTACTAATCACGGGCGCCGGTATTCCCGAGGTGTTCCTCACATAGTAGGTACTAATCACAGGCAACGCAGACCCACGGTATCGCTCATATAGTGGTATCAATCACAGGTACTGTAAATCCACAGTGAACGACTCTCTGCTATTCTGATCACAAACCTATTGTGTACCTAACATAGTGGTACTACTCGCAAGTGAAGGCGACCCATGGTGCTCCCCGCGTGATAGTACTAATCACAAGTAGTTTCATGTTTCTCATTTAATCATCCCTTGGTCGCCCCTTTTAGTGGCCTCTTACGCCAGGCAGGGGGACCGTGGGTGCATTCTTCATCTGCGTCTCTCACCCACACGGGGTGCTGGTTATTTGCTAGATCTATCATGATTTCCTTTTGAACTCGGCAGCTATGTACCGTATTTGTCTCTAACGTGTGTTATTGTACGAACTGTACCCTACGAACGTCAGTTCTTGTGCGGAATAATTTTGACGTGCCTTCACTTTACTTTCGTTCTCTGATTTTATCATTCTACGGAGACGAGTACTTTTTTCCCCTTCTTTACACACCGTTGTTCGAAGATATTTTCTCACAGTGTCCCTGGATGCCATCTAATCTCTTTCAGTATGTACCTATACTTTGGGAACTGTCACTGATCGTATACATCTTCAATGAAACCCGACTGAACGGCCACCTCCACCAAGCGGCCACCTCAGTAAACGACCATTTGCCCCTGGAACCAATTAATTTTCCCATAAAGCCTGTGTTATCTCCCTCCTTTAAGTGGTCACCTTGCACTGCAGTCGGCGGCCAGACACATCCCACAACCTGCCCCAAAAGAAACGGTCGGTAATGATTGCTCTGAATACTTGATTCATCCTTGAGACAGTTATATTGTAAGAAAAGTCGACCCTTTCTCATCTGCCCCTACAAACAGTACTGTAATTTCTCTTTTTTGGAGTACAATAAATACCGTCCCTTTCTCCATAGTCTACATGTAAACAAAGTTGTAAATTACCCGCGACAATCAATGGGGCGCCGTAATTGAACAAGTCGACAGTATGCGAACTCATGAAAATCATGTTTTTGTTTGGAATATTTTAATACTGTTACGCTTATTGGCAGTGCAGCGGGAATAAAGTCTCGCATCTGAATAAACTTAATCTTTTAAAATGTGTGCCGCTGAAGAGAGATGTGGAAATATCACAATAGAAACCACGCTGAAATATTTCATTGTACATCAAGTAAATTAAGAAAAGGCATCGTACAGTACAATTCGTAAGCCACTCTCATTGTTCAGTATAGGCGTGATCTCTTGTTTTACTCTAATGTATCTAAATGAAATAAATGAAATGGCGTATGGCGTTTAGTGCCGGGAGTGTCCGAGGACATGTTCGGCTCGCCAAGTGCAGATCTTTTGATTTGACGCCCGTAGCGACCTGCGTCGTGATGAGGACGAAATAATGATGAAGACGACACATACACTCAGCTCCCGTGCCAGCGAAATTAACCAATGATGGCTAAAATTCCCGACCCTGCCGGGAATCGAACCCGGGACCGCTGTGACGAAAGGCCAGCATGCTAACCATTTAGCCATGGAGCCGGACATCTAAATGAAATAAACTGTTAACCAATGAATGCAATTGGATGTTACTTCTAACATAATGTATAGGAGATACTACTAACAGACCACACTTTAGCTAAGCATTGCGAAATTTCGAAACATTGAATTAGAGGCCACGTGTACTAACAAACACGTTCCCGGAAGACCGACTGGTGGCCGCTTTAGGCAAGTTATGTTTTAATTCTGTCTTAACTTTCCACCTGGCGCCCTAAAGGTAGTCTTCACTCAGTCTGTTTTCTAATTTTACAGTTGTATTTACTGTAAACTGTAACAAAAAATATGAAAACAGGACCTATCAGCTGAAAAGTCGGTCTGAGAATGGAAGCCGAAGAGAAAGAGAAACAGAGAAAAGAAAGAAGAGATCAGTTAGAGAGGAACTGATTAGAACTGGGAAAACATGGGATGAAGTAAAAAAGACCTGACTCCACTAGAAGAAATAGGAATTAAAGAAGATAACACAAGAACGCTTATTGATGGGCGTCTTTTACAAATAGGTCGTCGCGAAAATATTTGTAGAGATTTTTATGCTCAACACTACTTCTACATATGGTTGAGATCTGTTTTTGATAGTTTAGGCAGCGTGAAGTAAGCCACGAAATCGCTCGGATCCTTTGACTTCCATTGTTCTGCTCCCATTAGTCTGAGAAACACTAGAAACTTCCTCGATATGTGTTCTCTACCAGGGTTTCCCAAACTTTTTGTCTCTGAGGCCACCTGAGCATATCGCACGCATGACCACGGATCCCTTAACCACTGTATTCAGTAAACAAAAACAGAATTTTGTAATGTTACCATGTGTTATTTTATTCGTGTAATTTAGGACTAATATTTACTTTCTTTGAAATTTTAATTTAACTTCATTCACATAAAGATACTTCATAAATGCACATAAATTATAAAACAATGTGACACTTGGCTAATAATTACAGCAGTCTGGACCTGGAAACTTACTTGATAAAACAATCACTTACTGCGGTTGTTGGATCAATACAACGGATGGTACTGTTTTTCGAAGACCAAGCGTTTTACAAGCGTAGTCATTCGGACCGAAGACCAGCCTCTGCATTAGCTCTGTTTATGTACTTCGTTTTCACCTGTGTGAGAGCAGAAAAGGTGCACTCACACAAGCATGTTGTCCTTTCTGGAAATTGTAGGGTATAGAGGATATCATGGCTCCAAACGTCGATTAGAGATGAGGAGTTGTGATACTCTCACGGAACTTCCTGGAGCTTAAGATGCCACTCCAACTGATTCTTCACCCACATCACACTTCAATTTATTTTTCACTTCCTCTCTGCCAAGATACTTCGGCTAGTTGATCTTCCTCAACGGAAATGCAGTTCATGTTCAATTATAATGGACGGAATTCTGATCCAGGAGATTATCTCACCCAGAGGAGGAAAATGTGGTCTGATGTGGATACTAGCAATTCCAAGTGTCTCACTGTTACATCACTTACAGTGCCTTATAGTATTTCTTTCTTTTCCGCTGCTAACTTGTACCATCACTCTTCAAATGCAAATGATATTATTTTTATTAATAATAATGCTTTGGCTTTACGTCCCACTAACTAGTTTTACGGTTTTTCGGAGACGCCGAGGTGCCGGAATTCAGTCCGCAGGAGTTCTTTCACGTACTAGTAAATCTACTGACACGAGGCTGACGTATTTGAGCACTTTCAAATACCACCGGACTGAGCTAGGATCGAACCTGCCAAGTTGGCGTCAGAATGCCAGCGCCGGACGCCTTAGACTAACGTCACCCCCCTCCCCCCACACCCCAGGGGTCCGCAGACCACAGTTTGGGAACGGGTTCTGTAGACAACAGACAAGCGCATCAAAATCTGTTTGGTGGTTCTCGAGATTAGCCTGCACATCCCCTTGTGGGTGAGGCCGGTATAGTAACACCCACGGTATCTCCTGCCTGCCGTAAGAGGCGACTGAAAGGCCCCCAGGTGCTCTGATCTTGGGAGCGTGCGTTGGCGATCACGGGGGCCTTAGCTGAGTCCTGAATTGCTTCCACTTACTCGTGCCGAGCTCCTAACTTTCAGCTATCCTACTCGACCTCCCTTGGTCAACTCTTGTTCTTTTCCGACCCCGACGGTATTAGAGCACTCGAGGCCCAGGGAGTATTTCATTTTCACGCCCTTCGAGGTCCTTGTCTTTCTTTGGCCAATGCCTTCATTTTTCGAAGTATCGGATACCTTCCATTTTTTCTCTCTGATCAGTATTAGAATATATAGAGTATGGTTGCCTAGTTGTAATTCCTCTTCAAACAATAATCACCACCATCACCTTAGCCTACACAAACAAAGAGTATTTCATTAAAGAAAATATTTTAAAGTAATAAATAAATAAATAAATAAATAAAAATATATTTTTGGCTGCAGTGGATGATGCGGAGAAAAACCGAGCTCGAGGTCTTTTCACGATCTCTCCCTTACAATCAAATGTTATTTCCAGATGAAACTCGTAAGGACGCATTTCGTATAAATGTTTGGAGATGTTACGGTCCGTAATTTTGAGAAGGGTATAGTGAGTTGATTGAAATTTCATACTTCCTACTATACGAGTGTGTAGTCATACATGAGTTGCAGTAGATATACAAAGTTTCATGACAACAAGAGAAGGGATGGGGCAGGAGAGACAGTGAATACACAATTTTACTGAATGGTCACGGTTCATGGATTCCTTTCAACAGGACCTAGTGTTGGAGAGTTAGTTGCAGGTAACACAAACTCGCCGAGAGCTCGTGTTTGGCGCTCTGCTATTGTTTTCAACAACCCCGATGTTTTGTTTAGTTGTACCGGGGAATTGAGAGAGAGGTAGTGGGGAGATGGGTGGGTCGGTGGGTGGGTAGGGAAACAATGGAGGTTTCCACGACAACCATCAGCAGCCAATAGGAAAGAGCCCTTGTTGTGTTGTGTATAACACAGGGGAAATGGTGGATGAAGAAAAGGTTGCATCGTTGGGATGAGGGGAGTGTTATTGGGTATGGATGAGGTGAGGTGACCATGCTGTAATTTCATCCCTGGATTCTCTGCGAACATGAGCATCGTGGGCGAAGGGGGAGGAGAGGATTTGGGCCAGTACGGTCAATATCTTCCCCTCCCACACGCGCTGCATTTTCAACAACATCCTCTGTTTTGTTCCACAAGAGAAAGGTAGGGAAAAAATAAATGCACCTGTTTAATAGTCAAGCCTTTCCTCCTATTGTTTACGCAGAGTGTATCCATTATACCGCGACACAATTACGCGCAACAGTCGCTAATTCCATTAGCTGACAAGAGGAGGTGGGAGCTAGAGGAGTAGGACGAGGAGGGATTAGCTAACAATATGTGCTCGGCGAAAATAATGCGCCTGACGTGAAGTTCCCTTGAAATATTATTTAACAGCCCTTTTGTTCCCAACCCTCTCTGTTGAAGAACTGTGCACATAAACTTGAAACAGTTTTCTTTGTTTTCATATTCTTCCCCTGTTTGTATTGCTTTGAGGGACAAGCGCAAAGAGAGTCGCAGTCTAGAGTCCACTACAAAAAATTGTCGCGCCGCAAGAGGAGTTGAAGTCGTCTTCTACCAGTTAGAGGACAGCAGAAGTACGAGGAGTTTGTCCATCTTCCTTCACACAATGAAGATGCGGGAAAGAAATTCTGTTTCTGAGAAATAACATGGAATGTATACTGTACAAGAAAAAACTCAAGACAGTTCTGCTGGTATTCAGTGCACTTTATCCTGAAAATGTAATGAAGTCGTACTGTGAAACGTTCATTACCTTAGTTGCCTGTAAATCATACAGTTACTATGGGTTATGTGAATAACTAATAATAATAATAATGTTATTTGCTTTACGTCCCACTAACTACTTTTACGGTCTTCGGAGACGCCGAGGTGCCGGAATTTAGTCCCGCAGGAGTTCTTTTACGTGCCAGTAAATTTACCGACACGAGGCTGTCGTATTTGAGCACCTTCAAATACCACCGGACTGAGCCAGGATCGAACCTGCCAAGTTGGGGTTAGAAGGCCAGCGCCTTAACCGTCTGAGCCACTCAGCCCGGCATGTGAATAACTGTGATCCACGAAATATCACTCTAATATTTGTCAGAAATGGAAGATAATCATTGATTTTACTCAAATAAAGTCTCATATCGGAGGTTGATTAAGTACCGTCGTTACTAGCGAGAAATATGTATACGTACTTACGGGCTGTAAACGGCACTCCATTATGTTGCATTCCGCTGCTCGCGCGGACTTTGGTTTCTTGAGGTCCAGGGCTGACACCGATGAATGGGAGTGCTATGTCTGTGAATTCTCATTATCTTTGTCCATATGTCTAGCGCGGACATTTTGTAGAAAGAAAAATCGCATGATCCCTGGACCAACATATATTTAAAAAGGAAAATAGCATGACCCCTGGACCAATAAATCGTTTAATGAATCAGCTAGGGCACATGAAGTGACAGCTCTTCAAATTACATCGAATGAGAAAAATCAATAAAACGACACCAAAGAACTTCAGTGAGCAAAGACATCACACACGACAGCGTTAGATAAACAAAACACTTACGGAAGCGCTGCGACGTAGCAGAAATAGTAGTTGTAAGGCAGTAGAGTATGTATTCATTAAAATAAAATATTTCGTATTATTTCTTAATCAACCTCCGATGTGAGACTTTGAGTAAAAGCAATTATTATCTTCCATTTGTGACAAATATTACAGTGATATTTCGTGGATCACAATCATTCACGTAATGGTTACTATGTAAAGAGCGCTATAATTTGGGCTTCAAACTGAATATATATTTCTACATTTCGAGGTTTGAATGAACGGAGTTCTTTTTGTATAGAAATTATATTTTAAAAATAAATAGAAGTTCAATAGTTTATATTTATTTTTCTAGATTTTCATTTTGCCGGCCTCGTGGTGTAGGGGTAGCGTGCCTGCCTCTTACCCGGAGGCCCCGGGTTCGATTCCCGGCCAGGTCAGGGATTTTTACCTGGACCTGAGGGCTGGTTCGACGTCCACTCAGCCTACGTGATTAGAATTGCGGAGCTAACTGACGGTGAGATAGCGGCCCCGGTCTAGAAAGCCAAGAATAACGGCTGAGAGGACTCGTCGTGCTGACCACACGACACCTCGTAATCTGCAGGCCTTCAGGCTGAGCAGCGGTCGCTTGGTAGGCCAAGGCCCTTCATAGGCTGTAGTGCCATGGGGTTTGTTTGTTTGTTTGTTTGTTTAGATTTTCATTTTGAAAACCCAAGCTGTGAAATATTGTCATGCATATATGTGAATTTTACAAATTCAATAAGAAAACAGAAAATGGTACGAAAAAGGAAACGAAAATGTCTGACGTTTAATTTATTCTGGCAAGATAAAGCCCAAACTGCAATTTGTTACTCCAGAACAGACTACACACTATATTCACCAACTTTACAAGAAGGATTTACTCCAGTTTTACGGTCAGATTCACTTCTTGACACCAGCCTTACATGGAGGGATTCATTCACTATAGCTGTGTTTATATTATCTAGCGGGAGGTGATATAACTGTGGCAATACAAGTTATAACAACGTTTAGTTTTATGTGCGCGAGTTTTCGACCGCTCTGTAGATATTGCAGAAGATAACCACATCGACAAGAACTCAGAAACTAGAGACGAGTAAATCATATGCTAATTTTCTGTAGGGCCTACATCTAACTTCTGCAATCACATGTATATTAACAGAGGAGACATACCAGATAATATTAAATTTCCAACAATTATTATTATACACGAACACCAGCAGTAGAGTGCGTTGTGCTGCCGGCACCTCGGAAAACATTTCTGTAAAAGTCGGAATCCGCCAAGGCTCAGCATTATCACCATTCAGTTTTGTTCTTGTCATGGACACCATCACTCGTGACCTGCAACGGAACGTTCCTTAGACCCCTCTGTATGCAGATGACGTAATGGTAGCAGATGTACCCGAGATAACCTCCAATATCAAGTTGAAGACTGGAATAACCGCTATTCCAGTATGGACTCCGTCTGAACGTGAAAAAAAGACGGAAAATATCCGAAGTCAAATCCAAGCGTCGGTACCACTCAAGTCGCTGGAGAAAATCTACTCAAGACAGAATGCTTCAGGTGCCTTGGGTCTCACTTGCAGATTGATGGAAATTTCAGTGTTGAAATAAGAGCCAGGGTAAATGCAACCTGGTTGAGGTGGGAGGAGGTCACCCGTGTACTTCGCGATAAAAAAGTGCCATTTCATCCCATCCCAGTTGTACGGTCAGTTGCCCTGCCCATTTGCATTGACTACTGTGTGTCATTGTGGCGGCTGAAAGAGTAGCATGTTGTATGTAGCTGGTGAGAAGTGTATTCAAACACAAACACCCACTCCCAAGCCAGGGGAATGAATCAAATGAGACAAAATCTCTGACTCGTCCGGCAATCGAATTCCGGGCCTATGAACCTAAGGCCACAACCCTGACCATTCAACCAAAGACCCGGACTCAATCTCACATTATATGAAGTAAGCCACTGTTATTCAGAAGACCGAGCTCGATAGCTGCAGTCGCTTAAGTGCGGCCAGTATCCAGTAATCGGGAATTAGTGGGTTCGAATCCCACTGTCGGCAGCCCTGAAGATGGTTTTCCGTGGTTTCCCATTTTCACACCAGGCAAATGCTGGAGCTGTACCTTAATTAAGGCCACGGCCGCTTCCTTCCCATTCCTAGGCCTTTCCTATCCCATCGTCGCCATAAGACCTATCTGTGTCGGTGCGATTTAAAGCAAATAGCAAAAAAAAGTTATTCAGAAGCAGCGAGCCAACCAGGGTCTTCGCACCGCGAACTTCCACCACGATTCTTATCGATTACCGCACCGTACCGCACATGCCGCGAGCAGAGTCGCTCCCTAATGTGGCACGATACAGACATCTCGACACGTGGACACCCCGCAGTTTTGTAATTACATTTATGAAGCAGCTCGGAGCGTCTACAGTACTTCTTCATCAAGTTCAAAAAACCTCACCACCGACAAGAACTCAAACGAGAGATGCGTAAAATGTATGGTGATTTCCTTTACATCGAACTTCTGCAATCACACATCTATTGATACAAGATACACACCAGATAAAGATTAAACTACGTTACCGCATTGATCACAGAGTGATTTCAGTACGACGAGTGCCAATCGTTCGATCTCTGCGCTTCAAAGTCTTTTGGGAGAGAGGACGTATTGACAAAGTTTCATTAAAAATTGCTCCACGCACAAAGGAAGCAATCAAATCAAAGACTGTGGGGTACAAAGAGAGATACGTGATGGTCCACCTCATCCCCAAGTGCGGTCACATTGTCCCTTGAGCTCTTTGAAACATGGTCTCCCCGTACCCCTCAAACGCTTGGTCGCTCCGCTATTCAATTTGTCAGCCTGCATCTCCATCAAACAGCGGGGCGTGTTAAAGGTTGCTTTTAATATAGAAAATAAAAAAGCAAAAATAACACTACACACGATTTTTTTCAGTGTCCGACAATGTCAAAACAAATTCTATTTCCCGCTAATACACAGCTTACTGTCTACTGTTCAAAAGATATTCCCCAAAAAGGGAGCCTAGTTGTTATCATCAAATGAATTTACTCCACCAAAGTGGTATGAGCACTTCTGTATTTACGAAGACTTAAAACTGTGCTCACGAAAGCCAATGGAAAATCTGTGTCTTCCGTGAAGTGACTTATGCAGTCCCAAATAGCACTGACATCGATTTCTGTAATATAGGCCTATTTGAGACATCAGAGAACACCATGTTGAAGCCCCGAAACAGAATGTTCCGACCAAAAAAAAAAAAAACCCGAGTTTCTCTTCCTTTCTTTTAAAATAAAAGCATGGAAAAGAAATTCAATCAAACTGTGTTAGAAAATTTTCAACTAGTTTCTTTTCCATAATAATAAATGTCAATAATATTAATGAAATTCCATTGTTTATGTAAGGAGTTTGCTTAGAGAACTTTACGTTTTAATTTATACTGCATTTGTATTTAGAAGAGTTGCAGTTAACAGCTAATGGATAGTTGAAGGCACATGCAAGCAACTTTTTGGTAGAGTGAAATGTCTGTATCTGTGTAAATTAATGAGTTATAAACTTTATTTCCTGCATCTTCGACGTATTTATAAATGCAACGTTAGAGAACGTGTATAGTAAAATGGTGGTTGTTTGTTTCACATCTGAAATAATTATAGCACATTGTAGCGCTCCTTTGACGAGCAGCGATTAGGCATCCCATTCATCACTAGTGCATGCGGGACACTTGTAAGTATAGAGCTGGAGGGCCAACTGGTATATAAAGGATATGAATAAAGAACTGGAATAATACTTGAAGATTTTTGCGAATGATCTTATACTGTATACAGTAATAAATAAGTTATAGGACTGTGAGCAACTCCAAAAAGATCTCGAGGAAGTCGTGAGAGGGACGGCAGACAACGGTATGAAGTTAAACTTGGTGCAAAGTCAGTTGTAAGTTTGACAAACAGGAAAAAGTCCTCTCACTTTTAATTGTTGTTGTCTGATGATGCTTGTTGTTTGAAGGGCCTAACATTTAAGGTCATTGGCCCTCATTTTTAATTTAATTTTAATTTTTAATTCAATTAATGTATGTCATGGGGATTGCAGTAAGTACCTATACCCGCAATATTTAAAGAACCATTGGAGGTAGGAGCATTGCACGTGTCATTGCACGGCGTTGCCACATTCCTGCAGTCCGTCCTCCTTCCTCTCGTTTCCGGCTCACTTGTTCGTTCGTTCAGACCGCTCAGCAATGAGAGGTTTGGCAACTTCAAGCATCTCGACCCAGTCAGCAGGCTTATCTCCATGGCAAACGCAGTGTGCACGCCCACGCTTCCAATGGCAACCATGCCCCTTCCTCCCTTCTTACCACCCAGGTAAGCAGTAAACGGACCTCCCTCTAAAAACTATCAGAACGTATCTTTCAATATTACAACCATAGGTGTTACAATAAGGAAAGATCTTCATTGAGGGCAGTCATATTAACAAGATTATAAATAACAGTTACAGATCTCCTCATATGATGAGGGTAATTAGGGGATGTAGTAAGGCTGTAAAGAAGGGGGCGTATAAATCATCGGTAGGACAGCAATTAGAGTGTGGTTTCAGTGAATGGGACCCTCACCAGGATTACTTCATTCGAGAACTGGAGATGATCCAAAGGAAAGCAGCACGATTTGTTCTGGACCACTTCAGACAAACTAGTACAGAGCTCGATAGCTGCAGTCGCGTAAGTGCGGCCAGTATACGATATTCGGGAGATAGTGGGTTCGAACCCCACTGTCGGCAGCCTCGAAGATGGTTTTCCGTGGTTTCGCAATTTTCACACCAGGCAAATGCTGGGGCTGTACCTTAATTAAGGCCACGGCCGCTTCTTTCCCACTCCTAGCCCTTTCTTGTCCCCTCGCCGTCATAAGACCTATCTGTGTCGGTGCGACGTAACGCAGCTTGCAGAAAACAAACGAGTAGTGATACAAACATGTTACAACTTTTGGGCTGGGAAGTAAGGAGACGAACTGCCCAACTAAGTGGTAAGTTCCGAGCTGTCAGCGGAGAGATGGCGTGGAATGACATTAGTAAACGAAGTATTCGTTCATAGGAAGAGGAATTAGGAATTGGAATAATTCTCCAAAGGAGATAAATTTCCAATTTCTGTGATTTTTAAAAAAACTAAGTAAACAATTGATGGGAATCTTTCACCTGGCGGCAGCCGTAACTTCAGATCAAATAAGTTAAAAAAACAGCGTCCATGAGACGCTTTGAAATAACCCAAACGTGAACGAAAACACTCGATATATCTAACGTCTGGCTGACATGATACATCCATATCATGAATATAGGTTCACAATGGCGATGAGCGATAAATAACGAACTAGTTACTTTGAAACCGTGACGCTGTGACGTACCCACTCTGCCCACAGATGTGTGACAAATTTGTGACGTGTCGGGTCACCTTAATGTTAATATAAATAAATGATATCTCATTGTTTCTCCATAAACAATATCCTATGGGCACCAGCCTTCAAGCTTATGGCTTGAAAACGATAGTTGATAATAATAATAATAATAATAATAATAATAATAATAATAATAATAATAATAATAATAATAATAAGACTCAAAAAACTCCCAGGGGTGGGGTGACGGAACACAAACCATTAAGTACACTAACTTGAAAGTTAAGGATCATTAATAATAATTTCAGAAAATACAAATTAAAACAGCTATTTATTAAGATGAAAAACGTGACGTAACGGCGTATTAACGAAATCTGAACTTACGAAAATAAAAGAAAAATTCAATGAAATTAACTCTAAGAAAATGAACTATTGCGCGAAGACTTGCAGTAATTTATGCCATTACCTCACCATTTGTAGACTCTGTTATGTAGAAGCGGATGATTGACGGATCTCTCGTACAGGCGGCGTCATCTCTTGTGGATTCCAGTCCTACTTCTGCTTTGTGCATAGTACACTAGCTGTATAACGACATTTCCTGCCTTTAACACTTCCTAATGTACTCCTTACATAAAGCCGTAATGAGTCCTCATTTTAATAGTAAAACCACCATGGGTTATGTTCATGGAGAGAATACACTTGTATTCTTCCGTATTACGGAAATGTAGCGTAACTAAATTCATAACAAAAGCTCTCCTGCCCTATACTAGTCAAAACCGGTCTCCCGTTAATTTTATCTCTCGTCGATGAGATAAGAGGTCCCAATGAGAGTAACTTTTGAGTAGTATAATACTCAGATGCGAAGTGAACTAGGTTAAAATCTTCTCCGATGAGCAGACGTAGAATCGTCGTAAGACTGTCTTCCAAGAGTACAAGTACGAGTACGAGTGTGAATGTGAATCTGAATGTCCTCTCCAGCTCTTGTCGTCGAGCATATAGCCGTCAAAATCTCCCTCCATCAACTATATCACATGGTCCAGTAAAATTCGAGGTCTCATTCCTTCTCCTATGTATTGCTGTGAATCCATCACGTTGCTTCATTACGTCCATTCACATAGGCTGAACTTTCCCGCGGAAATGAAGCGTCAGGTAGCGAACTTCGAAAAGTAGGCGTTCAACAAGGTTTCAACTGTCTCCGCAGATTATGGAAGGGGTACGGTCTCTCGTAAGCTTCATGACGTACATTTTCTGGTAATGGGCTGAAATTAGCCTGCTGATTCTGGTCACCTCACTACAGCTATTGGAAAATTTACTGCAAGCTATTAATACGAATGATGTTGAAATACTTTACACAATAATTTGTTCGTTCAGAATACGTTATAGCCGCGATACAAATAAATGAAATGATGATGTGAAATGGATGATTAAAACCCTATATATATTAATTTTAAAATGGCCTACCAGTGATTAAATATATACATCTTATCAATTAATTATATAGTTCAATAATTTAATACATGCTGTTATGTCCCGCTAATGTCGCCGAACAAACATTACGTGTACAGAATGGCCTATAGCGCGTTGCTGTGTCGCGAACTTTCAATATGAGATCGTCTGAGGTAACTACGACTAGCAGCCATGTGAGGAGAACGTGTTACCGCATTGTGATTGTAATCGACTAAACTTTACCCCATGATTGCGCTAGAAGCATGCTTAATCTGAGATGCCATATAGCCAGTACTTTAGTAAGACGTGAAAACAAGCAATCTTCGTGGCCCCGAAGAACTTGCGGCTAGTTCTCGGATGCCGACAGCTCTAACAATTCTGAGCCCAGGTTCAGTCATTACTGGTAGATATCCGCTGTGTTTTAAATATATGTATTACTACCGGTTTTGATATTACAATCATTACATATTTTGAGAAATATCCACTTGCTAGGCATCACTCATAACCTGTTACTAATGTGGTCAGCAACAGTCATGGTGGGTCTTCTCTTAGCAACCAAGGTCATGATCACAATCATCATCCTTTCAGGTATTTGTTCTATACAAGAACTGTTACGGTCTATACAAAAGATTTGCATTTTCACGTTATCTCTTCCTGGGGCGTCCCAGAGATCTCTTCCCACCTGGGCAGTAGTTTATGACTGCTTTGGGGATCCTGCTTCTGTCCATCCTGTTTAGCTGTTCTAGCCAATTTCTCTGGTATTCATAGATGTATTCCAATATAGGTCTGTTTTTAAGGTAATTCAGCACATCTGTATTTCTTTTGTGTTCCCACTTAGTGACTCCTGATGTTCGCCGCATGTGTTTCATTTCAGCTGTAGTTATTCTTCTCTCATCGCATTTCCTTAGGGTCCACGCTTCAATTCCATAGCAAATTACACGTCTCGCCAAGGTTTTGTAGATTATTGTACGGGTATGTTTTTGAAATAATGATGGTCTAAAATCTTTACTGATGATTCCCACACATCTGTTGAATTTGGAGAATTTCTCGGGTATGTCCAGTTATCATAGGTTATAAACTTCATGGTTCTGATCGGTATTGTATGTCCAGTTATTCAAAGAAAGACAGTTTGTAGCCGAGGTATTTAAAATCATTTACTCTTTCCATAATGTTGTTATTTAAGCGGATCTTGCTTCTTACTGGTTCCTTGCGACAGAAAGCCATTATCTTAAGGTTTCTCATGGGATATTTCCATTGAATACTTTTCTGAGACTAGGTTTAGGTTATACATTGAACGCTGTAAATCATCTTCTGAGGTGGCGACCAGCACTAAGTCTTCTGCAAATAACATTGTGTCCAGCTGTAGATTTTTGTTAATGCGGATTGAACCATGTATTGTTTCTCTAAATTCTCGTATGAGAACATTCTAGCAAGTAGCGACTCTTCTGTGCAGACTACGCCGCGATGTTACTTCTAACGGTGGATGCTCAAGTTATATCACACTGCCACTGAATGTGAGATAAGTACCGACGATAACTGTAATGCGGAATTGTCTAGGCCCGTATCTCGTAACCGTTATGTGCCGCAGCTACTGTTTTTAATCACCATCCTTGTTACAGTAATTCAATGATTAATCCTTAGTTACGCAAAGATTGTGACATTGTTGGATTGCACCACTATCTCGGGAATGAAAGGACAAATTCTAAGAGACTGCAGTACTGAGGGCTCATCCAGCAGTGGAATTTTGTTCAACAGCGGAAAATGGTCGGTTCCAGGAATTTCTCTAACTTATTCATATTACTGTCAGATGAGCACCGCGCACAACTAACTACGAATACTAGTTTAACTTAATGTTTCGTAGACACGTGTTCTGTAAAAACAAGTTCCCACATGAATTATTACGGACTATTCAAAGTTAACCATGAAAACTTCGTTGAAGTCTAAAATGTACACCATCAACAAATTATGATATGGTTTCTACCACGATCAATAAGCAATAGCATGGAGGACAACGAAATGTTCAAATTACTAAGTTCAGAACACGCGACCTTCATTTGTGGAATTTTGAAACTGCCATTACTGTGACACGAGTTAAAGTACTACCATAAACGTAAGTTACATGTTTTCTAATAATAATAATAATAATAATAATAATAATAATAATAATAATAATAATAACAACTAGAGTTACGTTAAATGATAAAAGAAGGGAGTTATAGGACGAAACCGTCTTAATATAGGTCTTTTCTCAGACCAATTTTACCGTACGGGAGTGAAAGCTAGGTGGACCAGAGATATCTTACTCGTAAGTTAGAAGTAAGAAGCAAGAACATAGTGACAATGATAGCTGGTACAAGCAGGTCGAAAGAATGGCAGGAAAGTATTCGGAATGAAGAGAAAATAGGTTATGTTAGGAATACACTCTATGCATGAAGCTGTTTGCATAAACCGGCTGCGATGCTGGCGTCATGTGAGGCGAGTGGAGGAGGAAAGTTTATCCAGGGATATAATGGACTCTGCCATGGAGAGTAAGAGAAGTAGAGGGAGAACAACGTGACAATAGTTTTTAACGGGCTAATGGTTAGAGGTGTGGAAGTAAACGATGCCACGAAGTTAGTTCATTCACGAGGTTTGCAGACTAAACGCTAAAAGACATAACAGTCCATAATAAGATTTATGTATGTTCATTATAGACAGTTATGCCATCTGGTGCTCGACGTTGTCGTCTCCCAACGAGCTAATTATCTCGATAACTTCTTATTCTACAACATCAGAGTTTGCAACTTTCACTTTGATAACATTTAACAGCCTCCTCCTAATATTTTCTGAATATTTCGAATTGTTTGTGAACTTTTCTTTTTATGAAAATTGAAGGGTGGTTCCTGTTTCATGTCCGAGGATGACCTTAGCGCCTTGTTACAAAGAACGACAACTTACGCGTTACGGAAATATGACCCGGAGACGAGTAAACGACAGGTAAGTTGTCGACGTAACGTCACTCAGGGAAAGAATTTCCTTAATGTCTGAGGTTTTAAATATTTTAAAATATGCCTGTATGGTCTTCCCTCACTTCCAGGAACTTTTCCTTCAAGGATGTTCCCAAAGTTATAATTTTGTTTGATGTTGCGCCTATTTTAATGCTTCTCCTTCTATCATTGTCAAGATTTCTTTAAGAATTGCTTCATTTCTACTTCTTTGATTCCAAATTATTCTCTACATCCACATTTTCTGGCCTCTGGTATTCCAATTTTTACATCTACGTGTAATTACTACAGAGATCACTAGACGAATCGCCCTGACCTGGGCAGCTTTCAGCAGGCTCAGCTGCGTGCTGTAAAATCCGCCGGAGCCAATGAAATTCAAGAGAAGGATATGTAACACATGCATTCTAACAGTCGCGACATAAAGACTTGAAACTGTCTGCCAGAGAGCAATGGAGTGCCCTATGTTCGGAATCAGTCTAAGAGTCCAAAACTACAGTAGATCAGGACGACTCGAGTAGTCGACATGATGGAATAAGTGGTAAGAATGAAGTGGACGTGAGCAGGCCAGCTAGCGAGGAATGCCTGAGAATGGACCAAGGTTCTGGTGGAGTGATCACAGGAGTGAAAGAAGGGATGATATTAAACACAATACAGAAAGCAATAATTGTGCAATTTCACTGCCCAACAAAAGTCGAAACGGAAGGAAAGGAAGATGTCCATATTCAGCAGTAGACATCAAGAGGTTGAAGAAGAAAAAATTACACTCCAGACAAAACTTCACAACTGCACTCCTTGTTTGGACTTCTGTTAGCAGATGTCTTCCGTTTCGAAGGCTTTCTAGTCATTATTCTCTGGACTTCACGTATACTTCCGTTGTCACTGGTGATCGTATTTCAGAGTCAACTGCTTCTTTTCGGGATTTGAGCACTGTTCATCGCAACTTCTTGAATAATCGTACCACAGCATTTCCCTATCTCAACACGGGCAAAACGAGCGTAATCACATTTAGAGGAATATTTCTTTTACAACAAGAAATAGACCTATTCGTTATTATAGATTAATTGATACACGCCTCGCCAACGCAGTATTAAGTCCTCAACTGACTGACGTACGAAGGGGGATCAAATATAAACGGGACTTTATTTTTTATTTAAATTAATTTATTGAAAAACACAAGGTAATAACAATTTATTTTTGCACATAGTTTCGTCCTTTGGAAATGTATTTGTCCCAGTGTATGGACAGCTTTTTGATGCCCTCATCGTAAAAAGAACAGCTCGTGTCACCAGCCAGTTGCACACGAAGTCTTCCACACTCTCGTCATCTTCAAATCGTTGCCCTCCTAGAGCTTCTTTAAGCGGTCCGAACAAATGCAAATCGCAGGGTGATAAGTCCAGGCTGTATGGAGGATGATCAAGTGTAGCCCAGTGCATTTCCTGTAGCTTGGAGGCAGAGCTGCAGTATGGGGCCGCGCATTGTCGAATCGGTTGGTCTCGTCTTTTGCGGCGATATGCAACCCTCGCCTGTTCAACAGCTCGCAGTAGTAAGCAGCACTGATAGTGCGTCGCTCATGCAAAAAAAACCAATCAGCAAATGCCTCGCTTAACGAAAAAAAAAAAAAGGCTGCAAGAACCTTGCCAGCTGACAGTCTAGTCTTCGCTTTCACTGGTGCTGCCTCCCCTTTCCTCCGCCACTCCTTACACACACTCGACCTTGACGATGTTTGATCACCGAACTATGCAGTCCTCTGGCAAATTTCCGCCGCTGTACCCCTTCATGAGCAAGAAATTTTATTATTATCCGTTGCGCAATGGATGGGTGCATCTGTTGCTCCGACATCGTGAGCGTTACTGAAGAAACGGCGGGAAATATCTAACAGCACGCTCTCTCCACTCCTAACGGTCCCGCCTAAGCATAGCAGAAGCGCGGGGCCAGTCCTACCAACTGTTGGTCTTCAGGAACAAAAATCCCGTTTATATTTGATCGACCTTCGTACAACAAAGATCTCCTTAAGCATGGAAGACAGCTCGAGAAAGCAACACCATTCGTGGTCACACGGGACCAACTGTAGATGGTAGTTCCTGAAACACGCTATATTTACCTCACCTTCCAGATTTCTCAACCGATTTCTATTTCGTTACGAGTAACTTACCAGCCTTATTCTCATTTATTTGGTTATTTTTAGCTCTGCGCCTTGGACAGATATCTAAACAAAACAGCCTGTACACCAATCCACAGAAGCGGGAATCCTGTTACTTCGTTGAATAGTAGTAAATCTCTTAGCGTCTATTTCCCCTAAGGAAGTCCACCTTATCGCATTCGATACAAGGTAGTGAGTCTTCGGTCGGAGCGAACCGTCTGTGAAAACAAGAACATTCTGGCGCGTTCATTATTCCTCCTCTCAGCCGCTCCGTCTTTTCTCCTCCTAATGGGATTAATTTTAATTGAATGACTAAGTGAGTTCCTACGCGGAGAGGAAGGAAAGCCTGCGTGCTTGTCTTGCCTGCCTTCCTTCCTTGCTCGGCTGTCAAAAGCTTTTCGCACACAAATTTTGTTACACAGTGTGGTATGACGTATACATTGCCGCCGCTGCCGCTGTAGGCAAATCTTCATAAACACAACCACTTTCAATTATTTGTACACGTGAGAAGCAAGTTTGTGCGGGAAGCTTTGAGATTCGCTCAAGAAAATGGTAAGGAAACAACTCACGAGCAAGTACACAGGGCTTGGGTAAAGACTAAGTGCATATATATTCATTTACACAAATCCTCCTTAATGAGTACAAATAGCTGTGCACAGGATGTTTTACCCTGAACCGTCTTTCCCGTTACTTCCTGAGACGGTGTGTGACCCAAACATGGCGCAGTGATGGTAAGATTAAGCGTTTACGGAAGGATTCTAATACTAGTAAATCCCTTCGAATTTTGTCCATTAAATGCATTGTTTAAATGGTTTTACTTCTTTTCTAAAACGTTGCCTGCACTGACTAATAAATTACGGATAAGACGCATTTGTTATAGGTAATACTGAAGCTATCGTTGCTTATTTACAGATCTATATACAGCACTACCATCACCCCAGTGCTTTTAATATGTGCGATATAAGTCTAAAATATCATTATACATAATATATACTCAAGAAAGGTTCCATTAGATCTCTGTAACTGGCAAATCCAACCCTCTAGTAGGATTAAGTGAGGGCGAGTACTTGATGCCTTACATTGGTTTTAACGGGTGCACTTATTGGGCATCCGTACCTCTTCACGACTCTGTAACAAGCCATTCGCCCTTCTCCTTTATCCAGAATAAACACAGTCAGTATTATTATTATTATTATTATTATTATTATTATTATTATTATTATTATTATTTGCTTTACGTCACACCGACTCAGATGGGTTTTATGGCGACGACAGGACAGGAAGGGGTTAGGAGTGGGAAGCGGTCGTGGCCTTAAGATACAGCCCGGGCATTTGCCTGGTACGAAAATGGGAAACCACGGAAAACCATCTTCAGGGCTGCCGACAGTGGGGTTCGAACCCACCATCTCCCGAATACTGGACACTGGCCACATTTAAGCGATTGCAGCTATCGAGATCGTTATTATTATTATTATTATTATTATTATTATTATTATTATTATTATTATTATTATTATTATTATATTTAACGATGAGAATAACGGATTCGACCACACAGGGTAGGACAAGCGAGTACGAGGTGAAAATATAAAACTCTACGATAGATTGCAGTCGAATTAAGTCACGCAATGCGGGAATTTTCAGAAAAGGATATTAAATCTTAACAGAAGCAGTTTAATATTACCTTTTCGATAGTAGAATAACTCATTATGTCGCAGGCAAAGATGGCATGAAATGCCTATCAGCATTTTGTAACTATAACCCCCACCCCCAACCCCGCCGATCCTGGCTAAGCTGCTCTGTGTCAACAAGAGTATCCAGCCGTAAAACATGGGCAAGTCCACATATGCGACACAGATCGCACCCGCGACCACACCAGAAGAAGAAGAAGAAGAAGAAGAAGAAGAAGAAGAAGGACGTGTACAGCCCGTTCCATTCACCTTCCACTTACGCAATTTCAAATTTATCTAGCCATTGTGATTTTGATTTTTGATTTTGCCGAGCAAGTGGCCGTGCAGTTAGGGTCGCGTGGCTGTGAGCTTGCATTCGGGAGATAGTGGGTTCGAACCCTACTGTCGGCAGCATTCAAGATGGTTTTCCGAGGTTTACCATTTGCACACTACGCAAATACTGGGGCTATACCTTAATTAGCCCCTTTCCTATCCCATCGTCGCCGTAAGACCTATCTGTGTCGGTCCGACGTAAAACAAACTGTCATTGAATTTGGATTATGCTGTTTTCTGTCTCATTCTCTTCTTGTACTCTTATGTTTTGTATAAATCTGGTCCTACGATTCTCGTTGCGGCTGCATTCTTCCCAGTTGTACCTTGCGTTGCAGGATGCGTACTCTGAGTGCAGCAGGCGCACACTGGCCACCAGAAGAGCACGTGAGATCAAAGTTTGTAGTGACGGCGTACGGAGTTGAGACAAGCGAGGATAGCATAACACGGCACCGCTCACGCTGAGAAAGAGTGGTGACAACACGGGAGTTCACTTCATTCATCCCTCGTCACAGCAGGGCAAGTCGATAGAATATGGAGATGCAACAACACAAGAAGGGGAGAAGAGGGAGGGAAGATTTAAATTGGCTTTAGGCGATGTTCATTTCTGAAGAGCTCAAACAAAACCTTTTACCACCACCACCACCACCACCACCACCACCACCACCACCACCATTCCTTCTCCCTCTTTCCTGCATCATCTTCTACTACTTCTTCATCTTCTTCCTCGTCATTAATTTAATTTGGATCTTGGCACAAGTTTGAGACCACAAGAGAAAGACAGAGAGAGTTTCCAACACGATGGAGATGGAGCGGAAACGCCAGGGGTGTCCATTAGCCACGCAATTAGCACATAAACTGGGTTAAAGGGCCGACCGAGCCGAGCTAAATCGATCGCAACAAAACAGTATTCCAAACTTATATATGATTTATACAATACTCCGGAATGGAAATGCGAACACAAAGTCTCGCAATCGTCTCACAGCTTCAGACACAGGGACAGTAAACCTCTAATGGAGACTCAAACCTCCTGACAACCTCACTCAAATAAGAAAATAAATTGATAATAAAAAATAAAATTAATTAATCCATTAAAAAATCAAATTATACACAACTACTAAATTGGTAGAATAAACAAGAAGAGACATGGAGGAAGTTGGCATCAGTCCAAAATAAATCTTTAACAGAGATATGTTTCGAGCTAAAATTGATAAATTCGAGGGGTTCGAGGAAAGAAAGAAAATGAAAACACAAGAACATGTGGTCAGAGGATAAGAAGAGAAACCACAGCGAAATGAAGAAGTCCTGAGATAAGAAGAAATGACTAACCAGCAAGTCAACTGTTTACCGTGGTCCAAAGTAGGCCAAAATCGAAATAATAATAATAATAATAATAATAATAATAATAATAATAATAATAATAATAATAATAATAATAATAATACACAATATCATGGTATACAGCAGGAAATTGAAGTCTACCATGGATCAAAGAAGTCAAAAAGCACCTGGAGAAAGCTCACAAAGATATATCAGAAATTTAGACAGAAATCGGTTCCGTAAAAATATAAACAGATGGGTAGTACAGTCAGAGAATGAAGTTCCAAGGATACCAGGAATCAAGTGGATTGAAGAAAGGAAGAGAGCCCGCGGAGTAAAAAATGAAAGCCATATGGAAGACCAGAAAGGCGAATCATAAAAGCACTGCGTGAACCAACAGGATCTATACGCAAATACTAATACTATTAATAATCTGCTATACTCTATGTGTAAAATCCCTTACACTGGCTGTCCCAGGATTTTCACTTACTTCTCGGTCAGCTAGGAATTTCGAACTTTGCCTACGCATTTCCTCTAGGTTGTAGTTTGTTCAAAAATCAGGAAACTGCCGAAAGGTTGATAGAATTATTTACATCAGAAGAAAAGTTTCGCGTAAATCTGTCTTATTTTCCTCTCGCTTTGTCTCGCTTACACGCAAGCGCATTGTGCTGCCTTGTTCCTTATTTGCTGCCTTGTTCCTTATTCCCTTAAAGTACAGCTAACGCCAGCGCTTTTCTTTATCAGATGGCTGAGGTTCTTGCTCAGTCACCGTCAATCGAGAGCGAAATGCCTTCGGAGCCAGTTTGCTCCCTGTTCTTGAGGAACGAGAGCAGCTTAGAGAGCAAGTAGGGGAAGAAGTAGGGGAAGTGCATGACGTAGTAGGCACTGAAGGTCAGTGGCTCAAAGGTATAGCACGTCTTTCTGGACAGGTAAAATGAAATGGCGTATGGCTTTTAGTGCCGGGATGTTTCCGAGGACTGCGGCTCGCCAGATTCACGTCTTTTGATTTGACTCCCATAGGCGACCAGCGCGTCGCGATGCGGATGAAATGATGATGAAGACGACACGTACACCCAAACCCCGTGCCAGGGGAATTAACCAGTTATTGTTAAAATCCCGATCCTGCCGGGAATCGAACCCGGGACCCCTGTGGCCAAACGCCAGCACGATAACCATTCAGCCATGGAGCCGGACTTCTGGATAGGTTAAATTGAGGCACAATGCGAGTGAACTCACGTTAGGTAACAGTAGTGTGTTCCCGCCTTTATCCTCACACCACACGCCGTTCAAAGCTTCGTCGGTAAATGTCGCATTTACTATGGAAGAGAGTTCTGCACAGCGTTGGCCATCAACGTCAACCAGTGTCAAACCTTCTTGGGAAGAAGAGTATTTGATACTTCAAGAAAATAACACACAAAATGTTTAATATGTACTACAATATTGAATCGCATTAAAAAATTTTAATCTGCAGCGCCGCTGTTCCTTATGCCATGCCAACAAGTATGATAAATATGAAGGCCGAGAAAGGATAGCGTCACCTACTAGAAAAACTTAAAAATATCACATTTGAGGATGTGCGTACATTTCATATTACCCTACTCAACCCTATATTATAATGTTTCATAATTCCTCAGAGATTATTTATTTATGTACCGGTATGTATTTCATTGCTGCTGTTCAGATGGTAATATTTCCGAGCGGCAAGTACAGTACCGCCACGGTATGCAACCCGCCTGTCGGCTTTTCTCTTGTCACGTGACTGACAGCCGTCCCGAGCGCAGCAAGTAACACCGGCTCCCTAGAGCAACTACTTGATGACGTCTGTTCTAGCTGAAACAAATAGCCTGGGGCCTAGCAGCATTCATTCCCCTTGCTTTTATGACTTCGATTGAGTTCGAGGGTATAATTCTTATTCTCTGCCGTTCGGATGACGTAGTTAATACGTCCAGAATTGAAGGTTGACACTTTGAGGTACTCATTCCTTTAGCTATATTCTCTTGAGGTTTAAGGGTATTTACTTTGAAAGTACTACCTCGTGTCGTGGACAGACTCACAGCTAGTAATAATGACAAATTGCGGAACCAGAAAGAAAGAAAGAAAGAAAGAAAGAAAGAAAGAAAGAAAGAAAGAAACAAACAAACAAACAAACAAACAAACAAACAAACAAACAAAGAACGAACGAAAGGAGAAAATCTTAAGGAAGATCCTCGAATAGGGAGAACAGATGGTACATGGAAGAAGAGAAATATTAGTACCCATACAAGAAAGGTGGAGAAGTTCCCCTGGGGGTGGGAGCGGTAGAGTAATACCCATGGTATTCCCTGCCTGTTGTAAGGGGCGACAACAAGTGGCTCCAGGTGCTCTGAACTTGGAAGCGTGGCCCTAAGCTGAGGCGTGGCATTGCTTCACCTTGTGCCAGGCTTCTCACTTTTATCTATCCTATCCGACCACCCTTGGTCAACTCTTGCTCTGTTCCGACCCCGACAGCACTAGAGCAGTCGAGCCTAGGGAATCTTTTATTCTCACGCTCTTTTTTGACGCTTGTCTTTCTTTAGCAGATACCTTCGTTTTTCGAAAAGTCTGATCCGTCCTATTTTTGTTCTCTGATTGGTGTTATATAGGGGATGGCTGCCTAGTTGTAATTCCTCTTAAAACAATGATCACCACAGCCTCCACCTGGAGAAGATTACAGATATAATACGCGAGAGAAAAATGAAAAGTTTTGGGCATCTCTTCAGAATGAATGCATCGATAAAGACAATATTCAAATACAACACCAATATTCAAATACAGAAATAAGAAAAGATTTTAAAGAAGTTGGGATCAATCTAAAGCATATCTGTAACAGGGAGCAGTTTCGAATGAAAGTTTGACGAATTTAAGAGATTCCAGGAAAAACGAAGTACAAAAGCCAGGAGCATCTGTTAAAAGGGAAGAAGGAAAAACCACGGCGAAGAAATGAAGACATTCTGGCAGGAGAAGAAAAGACTAACCGGCAAACCAATTGTTTCTCGTGGTCCAAAGTAGAACACATCCGAATAACATTAATAATAGAAACAAAGATCATAGATTTAAGGGGAGCATGGATTTTCGAACGGAGTATAGTGCTTCATCTCCTTGAGGACACAAACATCGGCGAGTCGGCAGGTTTCTCATCCCGTCTTTCTATTACTATTCGCGCTGTACATACACTATACGCATTCAATTTGTGTTGTGCCATTCGCGAAGCCAATATTTGCGACCCACATTTCCTTCCCCATCATCGCAGATGAGGAGCTTGAGTTATTCCGATATCAGTCATGGGGATTACTTTGAGGACGTAACATCGCTCGCGAACCCCATGAGGAAGTCCACTCTTGTGCACAGCATGTTAAAATAACGCACCGTGAATATCTAATTCACAATATTCTTGAGCCTCTAAAGGTAGAACATCAATATCTCACACGGAAAGAAATATCAGGCTTAGCTAAAATGGACATTATTAAACGAGGTCCGGAAAAGGAAGATGAAGAATTCCGTAGACGGCACAATTCCGAACTCTACAAACATATATAGAGGCTCTCTGATTGTGCTAGGAAAATGAGAGTAGCTTTCTATGCCTCTCAAAAGACTGACCAATCAATCGCCTGCTCATCTTCTGGCAGAACAAGAAGATTCGTACCACTTGGCTGACAAACTGAGAAAGACATTAAAGAACTGGGAATATCAGATCTTCAAGATAGACGGTGTGTACAACATACCCTGGATTTCAGGAAAAACTCAAGAAGAAAGGTATCCCCTGGACAGATGAAAGGAATGAGTTACACCAGCAGAAAATGCAACAATACTGGGCAAAGATCAAAGCCTAACAGTTGAACAAGCATGGTGGAGAGTAGTCCCATTCGAACCAAGAAGAAGAAAACAGGGCTTGTGTAGTAGATAACTGGCTGGTAATAAATCGGAGAGGAGAAAGAAGCACGAGCGAGCGAATTGGCCCTGCGGTCAGAGTCGAGTAGCTGTGAGCTTGCATTTGGGAGATAGTGGATTCGAATCCGACTATCGGCAGACCTGAAGATGGTTTTCCGTGGTTTCCCATATTCACACCAGGCAAATTCTGGAGCTGTACCATAATTACACCACGGCCGCTACTTTCCTAATCTTAGCCCTCTCCTATCCTTCCGCAGCCGAAAACCTTTGATGTGGTAGTGCGACGTTAAACCACTAGCAAACAAAAAAGTAAACAATCTTGTGGTTTTGCGGCTGTTGATGTCGTGATCGTAGCCACGAGACGTCCAGTTTTAAGTGCAATCCCAATCACAGAGACATGACTTCACATTGGAAAGATCGGTCATGTAATGGTCGTGACTCGAACCGAGGCCATAAAGGTAAGAAGCCAGGGATGAGTAGTGGTTGTGGTGATTATTGTTTTAAGAAGAAGTACAACTAGGTAACCATCCTCTGTATAACCGTAATCAGAGAGAAAAAGTGGAAGGGATCTGACACTTGGAAAAATGAGGTATCGGCCAAAGGAAGACAAGACCCACTAAGGGCGTGAAAATGAAAGATTCCCTAGGCCTCCCTATGGTCAGAAAAGGACAAGAGTTGACTAAGGGAGGGAGGTCGGTCAGGATAGATGAAAGTGAGGGGCATGGCACAAGTAAGTGGAAGCAATACCAGGACTCAATTCAGGGCCCCGTGGCGGGGGCAGGATTTTAGCCGCGTCTGGTTAATTCGTCCAGCTCGGTGGCTCAGTCTTTGTGTTCATCCTCAGGTGAATACCGTGACTCTAAAATCGTAACATGTCCGCGGCCGATTTCCTGTCGATTTCTTTGCCAACCCATTTCCCTAGACCTCGATAATGTTGTGAGATGGACAGCAAGCAATGGTATGATGGTAAACGCGGTTAAAAGCCAGATTGTGAGTCCCTCAGTTTTAATTATTGTGTTGATGGGACGAAAGTTCCTTATGGGGATCACTGTAGGCCCTCTACACACGGAGCTACTCATTAGAAACGTGACTGGTTTGTAACCGGGGTCACAAACTGGTTAGTAACTGAATAGTGACTCGGCTCCACACACGAAGCTACTGTACGGTGACGGATTCTTCCTGATTAGCCATTTGTAAAGTTTGGTGCGGACTCGCTAGATCGCTTCTTAACTTTGCTAGAATGTCAACTACTGACTCAAGTGACGAAGAAGACATGATTGTTTTTCATTATTTCAGGAGAAAAAATAGAAGAAGGTATTGGGTTCACCCATATCTTGAAAAGAACTGCAGATTATTCACAGCAGTAAAGCAGTTAGAACAAACGGATGCTAAATTTATTTATTTTTATCGTATGACCAAACACAGTTATATGGACTTGGTGCAGCTTATTGCGCCTGCCATTCCACAGCGAAATACAAATATGAGGGAATGTGTGAGTGCTCAGGAAAGAGTGCTAACACCTCTGAGGCAAGAAAAGTGATTTTTACAGAAAAAAATTAAAAGCTTGGAAAATAATTCCATGCTATCTCCGTAATGCCCTTTCTTTCGTAATCCTTCAGCGTACAATTGTATAGTACGGGGTATTTTTCAATTTCTTCCACTAACTTTATGTTGAAAACTTGTTCCCTCGCCATCGTAAAAAGGAACTTGATCACTGGAAACTAAGAAACTGAACTCGCTGGTGACTGGCTCCACGAGACACCTGGAACTGATTACAAACTAGTTACTAACAGATTACTAACTGGTAGCGCCGTGTATGGCTTTCCATTGAAATACACAGGAAGAGACACTCAAGTAATCGGCCGGAAACTTCAGTTACTAATGGCCTTGGGCCATCTACACACAGAGCTACTCATTAGTAATTGATTGGTAACTGAAGTTTTCGGCCGATTACTTGAGTGTCACTTCATGTGTATTTCAAAGGAGAGCCACACACGGTGCTACCAGTTAGTAATCAGTTAGTAACTAGTTTGTAATCAGTTCCAGGTGACTCGCGGAGCCAGTCACCAGCGAGTTTAGTTTCTCAGTTCCCAGTGATCAAGTGCCTTTTTACGATGGCGAGCGAACAAGTTTTCAATATAAAGTTAGTGGGAGAAATTAAAAAGCACCCCGTACTGCACAATTGTACGCTGAAGGATTACGCAAGGAAGGACATTACAGAGAAAGCAAGGAATTATTTTCTAAGCTTTTTTAAAAAATTAATAAAGTTCACTTTTCTTACCTGAGAGTTATTAGCACTCTTTCCTCAGTACTCACACATTCCCTCATATTTGTATTTCGCTGTCGAATGGCAGGCGCAATTAGCTGCACCAAGTCCATGTAACTGTTTGGTCATACGATAAAAAGAAGGAAATTTAGCATCCGTTTGTTCTAACTGCTTTACTGCTATGAATAATCTGCAGTTCTTTTCAAGATATGAGTGAACCCAATACCTTCTTCTATTTTTTTCTCCTGAAATAATGAAACACAATCATGTCTTCTTCGTCACTCGAGTCGGTGGTTGACATTCTAGCAAAATTAAGAAGCGATCCAGCGAGTCCGCACCAAACTTTACAAATGGCTAATCAGGAAGAAACCGTCACCGTACAGTAGCTTCGTGTGTGGAGCCGAGTCACTATTCAGTTACTAACCAGTTTGTGACCCCGGTTACAAACCAGTCACGTTTCTAATGAGTAGCTCCGTGTGTAGAAGGCCTAAGTATCTAGGTGTTAATATAAGGAAAGATCTTCAATGGTATTGTAAAAAAAGGTACAGATCTCTGCACATGGTTATGAGGGTATTCAGGGGTTGTAGTACGGATGTAAAGGAGAGGGCATATGTCTCCGGTAAGACCCAAACTAGAGTATGGTTCCAGTGTATGGGACCCCTCACCAGGATTACTTGATTCGAGAACTGGAAAAACATCTAAACAAAAGCAGTTCGATTTGTTGTGGGTGATTTCCGACAAAAGAGTTGCGAAAATGTTCCGAAATTTGTTCCGAGCTGTCAGTGGAGGGACGGCGTGGAATGACATTAGCAGACGAATAACTTTGAGTTGTGTTTTTAAAAATAGGAAAGATCAAAGTTTTGAATTCAAGAGGACAAGCTGGGGCAAATATTCGTTTATAGGAAGAGGAGTTCAATAAATTTCCAAATTTTTTGCAATTATTTAAGAAAAGACAACGTATAGGGCAGATAGGGAATCTGCCACCTGGGAGACTGCCCTAAATGCCTAGTCTATATAAAGAGCCGGCCCCAATAAATGAAAATAAGAAGGTCGGTCTCACACAGAGTAATAATGAAGGTTTGGTATACTTACGTTGTCAGAATAAGAAAGGCAAATCTAGGGATCTAAAGTTAAACTAATGACACAGAGGAGATCAAGTTCCGTCTCTCTCGCTCTTGCTCGGAGTAGAGTTGGTCACCTGGAACGTGATAAAGCACGTACTCAGCCAAACTAAGTAAAGTAGTGTGGAGTATCAACCAAACTAGAGACAGAGCAGACTTTTTTCGCACGCTTCCACTTGAGATGAGATATTGGTGCAATTGTGAAGACCTGTGGAATGTTATGGCGCATGAGACAGTCAGACGTAAGTAAAGTAGTGAGCATTAATTCTAAAAGAACGTTAGGAAATACAACCATGCTCATGAAGAAGGATCGGGAGAAATGCAGTGGAAGTAAGCAGAGTACATTATGCACGGTGGAATGAGCAAGATAAGACTATGAGGAATAATGAAGACGCAACAGATGAAGGCATGAATTCCTATGACAGACTAGACTGCAATAAAAAGAACACTACAATATATTATAGTGATCATCATCTTCACCACCACCACGTGTGTGCCCGGTGCCACCACAGTAAACTAGAGATAAAGAAGCCCAGAGAACTACAGACATACTGTAAAAGACTTGGTAGGCTGCACTAGGTACACCCGCTACAGTTATTCACGTGAAACGTCTCTCGTGTATTATAAATCCACATAGTTGGAAATGTTTCGTCCGACTCATTGGCTGAATGGTCAGCGTTGAGTCCTTCGGTTCAGACGGTCCCGGGTTCAATTCCCGGCCGGGTCAGCGATTTTTATCGCGTTTGATTAATTCTTCTGGCCCGGGGACTGGGTGTTTGTGTTTGTCCCAACACTTTCCTCTTCATATTCAGAGAACACACTACACTACCAACCACCACAGAAGCACGCGATAGTGATTACATCCTTCTATATAAGGTTGGCGTCAGAAAGGGCATCCGGCCTAAAAGAGGGCCAAATTCACGTGTGTGCATGTGTGTGACAGTTCGCACCCGCGACACCACAAGTGCGGGAAGAGAAAAAGAAGAAGATAGTTGGCATGTGTTCGTATGTTCGTAAAACACTGTACTTTCAGCCGAAGTGTTAAATTATTAATAATTATTACTTAACATTTGTTAACAAAAATTTAACACAGTTGAAGAAATCGGGCCAAAAATGAAAAAAATAAGAAACAGTTCGTAAAACATAAAACAACGTCACAATAAAGATATCTATAAAAATCCACTTGACACGTAATTAACAGGTAATATAAATCCTAAAAGGTTTTTTTTCTTTTTGCTATTTGCTTTACGTCGCACCGACGCAATTAGGTCTTACGGAGACGATGGGATAGGAAAAGCCTAGCAATGGGAAGGGAGCGGCCGTGGCCTTAATTAAGGTACAGCCCCAGCATTTGCCTGGTGTGAAAATGGGAAACCACGGAAAACCATATTCAGGGCTTTGATGTTTTCACGAATGTACTACGTACTGTTTATGTTTCTGATAGGATAAACCCTCTCGTATACTGAAGCATCTGGCATAGAACTTGGTGTATCTTGGGAAGAAATTTACAGTTGGAAGGACGGCGTAGAAGGATATACTGCGGGTGCAGGTGGGTTCGAACCCACTATCTCCCAGATGCAAGCTCACAGCTGCGCGCCCCTAACCGCACGACCAACTCGCCCGGTAATCCTAAAAGCAAACATTTAAAAAATGCCCGGGTAGTTCATGGGGCAATTTCATATCAAGGCACGTTATCTATGTATAAGGAGTATTGCTGAGCAGCCCCGGTCCCCTACTTTCATTTTATTCCATTTCATCTTATTTTATTTTTGATAGCTTTTATAGTTTTGAAATTATTGAAGGACGTCTGGTGCACAGTACACAGTTTTTTGGCATATACGAACTTTTTACAGTGGAACTAGTACTGTAAAGAAACTATACAGTATTTTTCGTCAAAAAATATACCCATCAAATACGAGTTTTTACTATTTTTTAACAAATGAATCTATTCTCTCGAGACATTTCTCCTATCATAACACCAAGCTGAATGTGCTTCGCTCACAGAACTCCCTTCCCCGGGTATAAACCGATTTCACTTCTTAAATGAACCGAAGAGTTGACCTTGCATATGTATACGAGGCTCTAGCTTACTATTCTGCTTTGCAAGCAAAACACATTCAATAAATATAAGTCTCAGGAAAACAGGTTTGAAAGTTTTCAGTCTGCTCTCACAACAATAATAGCAACATTATGCAATGGGTTTGTGTAAGTATCTATGTACAATAATGCTTTAGGGCTGCGTGAAAATGTAAAAAGTTCAAAAACTAACTGAATGAATTTTTCTCTTATGGATGATAATTTTTTACTGTTCCTTGCCCAATTGGATTTGATATCTTTGGTGTTCTCAAGAATGTACTATGTACTGTTTATGTTTCTGATAGGATAAACCTCCAGTATATTGAAGCATCTGGCACAGATCTTGGTGTATCTTGGGAAGAAATTTACAGTTGGAAGGACGGCTCAGAAGATATACTGCGCGCGAAGGTCTATTTTAAACGCCAATTACATCACAGCTTAAGTTAATGATCCAATCGGCGAAATTCTTAGCCTCTGCTTTATGCGACGGGGCAAAATCTATTATACCAGAGTGGATTAAACTGATGGAGGACAGTTTATTGTTGTCAGATGCTGTGCGTAATCAAGAAACCCACATGTCACGACTGTGCAAAAAGAACAAACCGACTGGCAGAGATCGGTTGGCTGTGTGTCAGACTAAAGATTGCAAATAATGGTCATCCTGAGAGGTTTACTCACACAATCCCAACAGCAGTGGTCTCTCAATTCATTTTGGGGCCACAACTAAGTATCTAGGTATAATATGTTCAAATGTTCTTCTGATTTGTCTTGTCACGCTACCTAATAATGAGTTTTGGTGGTGGCTTATTGTTTTTTGATTATTATTACTATTATCATCAAACTGTACATGTACAATCTAGGGTTGGTAGATGGAGCAAACCCCACATACACGGGTGTGCCTCCATCCTCACACGTATGTTTACATAAACTCCATTGAATCCTATATATATAAAGCCACAAGGCTAACTGACTGACTGACTCACTCACTCACTGACTGACATTAATGTTTGCCCACTTCCAAGTGAGGTAGGAACTTGAAATTCGGCAGTCTGATAGCTATTAGGCTGCAACCAAAGGAAAAATTCCAAAAAGTTGAATTTTTTAATATTTAGCCCCCCTTCCGCCCAATCAAAGAAATTTCGTGTTAGACCCTTCCAGATGAGCTAGGAACTTGAAATTCGGCAACCTGATGTATATGAGGCTGTAAACCAAGGGAAAAATCCAAACAGTTAAATTTTTTGGTATTTAGCCCCCCCACGGAATCAAAATATCGGACTCAAATTTCTTGTCAGACCCTTCAGTTCCAGACGAGCTAGGAACTTGAAATTCGGTAATCTGATAGCTATTCGGCTGTAACACCAGGAAAAAATGCAAAAAGCTGAATCTTTTCCTATTTAGCCCAACTCCACCCAATCAAAGTATCGGACTAAAATTTCGGGGTATATCCTTCCAGATGAGCTAGGAACATGAAATTCAGCAATCTGATAGTTATTAGGCTGTAACCCCTGGAAAAAATCCGAAAAGCTAAAATTTTTAATAATTAACCCCCTCCCACCGATTCAATATATAGGACGGTGCAGACTTTCGTTTCGAGCTATTTTGTGGCCGAATGGTAATTGCTATCAATGAACGGATTGCACTTTCGTCCCCTAAAATGAAGAGATCTACAACTTTGGTCCTATGACTTTTTGTCGTATCTCGACCCCTTCTACCTTAGATTGAGCTTCATTTTCCCGGTTTTGGTAATTTTTGTTAAATTTCCATAAATTATGTTACTGATTCACACACTCATAAGATGGATAGATGAACGAAATTCAGGACGCTCCTTGGCAACGTCATTGGCCATATGTAGACAGACTTTCGTCATTCTAGCTGCCTTGCAAGTATGGGAAAACGGAGGGTACATGTGGAAACACTACTGATATTTCGGCCTAATTTATGATTCTTAAGCAATTTATGGCGAAACCCGTTGAGATACGGCAAAACCTCAAATAAGCAAAATTATAGGTCGTTTCATCGTCAATCTGTCTGCAAAGTTTCAAGACTGTAGCTGTCTGCCAAGTTGGCAAATTTATTTTTCAATTTGTGACAAGTGGGCGAAATTTGACATGGATCGAAACGTTCACCTCTTTCTCTGGCATAAATATGCGGGATAGGAGAAAGCGCCAAAGACAGTAATGTAGACCACTAAAAGGGTCGCCTAACGCCGCAATCCGTACCTCGATACGACGCACCGTTTGCTCGCAATAAATTTCCAAACGAAAGCCTGCACTATTTAGCGTGCACATTGCCTGGCTCTATCTTATCCTATATATATAAAGCCACAAGGCTAACTGACTGACTGACTCACTCACTCACTGACTGACATTAATGTTTGCCCACTTCCAAGTGAGGTAGGAACTTGAAATTCGGCAGTCTGATAGCTTTTAGGCTGCAACCCAAGGAAAAATTCCAAAAAGTTGAATTTTTTTATATTTAGCCCCCCTTCCGCCCAATCAAAGAAATTTCGTGTTAGACCCTTCCAGATGAGCTAGGAACTTGAAATTCGGCAACCTGATGTATATGAGGCTGTTACCCAAGGAAAAATTCCAAAAAGTTAATTTTTTTTGTATTTAGCCCCCCACGGAATCAAAATATCGGACTCAAATTTCGGGTCAGACCCTTCAGTTCCAGATGAGCTAGGAACTTGAAATTCGGTAATCTGATAGCTATTCGGCTGTAACACCAGGAAAAAATGCAATCAAAGTATCGGACTAAAATTTCGGGGTATATCCTTCCAGATGAGCTAGGAACTTGAAATTCAGCAGTCTGACAGTTATTAGGCTGTAACCCCTGGAAAAAATCCGAAAAGCTAAAATTTTTAATAATTAACCCCCTCCCACCGATTCAATATATAGGACGGTGCAGACTTTCGTTTCGAGCTATTTTGTGGCCGAACGGTAATTGCTATCAATGAACGGATTGCACTTTCGTCCCCTAAAATTAAGAGATCTACAACTTTGGTCCTATGACTTTTTGTCGTATCTCGACCCCTTCTACCTTAGAATGAGCTTCATTTTCCCGGTTTTGGTAATTTTTGTTAAATTTCCATAAATGATGTTACTGATTCACACACTCATAAGATGGATAGATGAACGAAATTCAGGACGCTCCTTGGCAACGTCATTGGCCATATGTAGACAGACTTTCGTCATTCTAGCTGCCTTGCAAGTATGGGAAAACGGAGGGTACATGTGGAAACACTACTGATATTTCGGCCTAATTTATGATTCTAAAGCAATTTATGGCGAAACCCGTTGAGATACGGCAAAACCTAAAATAAGCAAAATTATAGGTCGTTTCATCGCCAACCTGCCTGCAAAGTTTCAAGACTGTAGATGTCTGCCAAGTTGGCAAAATTATTTTTCAATTTTTGAAAAGTGGGCGAAATTTGACGTGGATCGAAACGTTCACCTCTTTCTATGGCATAAATATGCAGAATAGGAGAAAGCGCCTAAGGCAGCAATGTAGACCACTAAAAGGGTCGTCTAACGCCGCAATCCGTACCTCGATACGACGCACCGTTTGCTCGCAATAAATTTCCAAACGAAAGCCTGCACTATTTAGCGTGCACATTGCCTGGCTCTATCTTATCTTATCTTATATATATAAAGCCACAAGGCTAACTGACTGACTGACTCACTCACTCACTGACTGACATTAATGTTTGCCCACTTCCAAGTGAGGTAGGAACTTGAAATTCGGCAGTCTGATAGCTATTAGGCTGCAACCAAAGGAAAAATTCCAAAAAGTTGAATTTTTTAATATTTAGCCCCCCTTCCGCCCAATCAAAGAAATTTCGTGTTAGACCCTTCCAGATGAGCTAGGAACTTGAAATTCGGCAACCTGATGTATATGAGGCTGTAAACCAAGGGAAAAATCCAAACAGTTAAATTTTTTGGTATTTAGCCCCCCCACGGAATCAAAATATCGGACTCAAATTTCTTGTCAGACCCTTCAGTTTGAAATAATAACATTAAGTTATTTATTAGACCACCTAATCAATACAAAATCGTCTTGGATGATTTACATAAATTTGTTAGCTAAATCATCCAAGACGATTTTGTATTGATTAGGTGGTCTAATAAATAACTTAATGTTATTATTTCAATCTAATATCATCAATACGGACCAAAAATGATATTTATTACATGTAAGACCCTTCAGTTCCAGACGAGCAAGGAACTTGAAATTCGGTAATCTGATAGCTATTCGGCTGTAACACCAGGAAAAAATGCAAAAAGCTCAATCTTTTCCTATTTAGCCCAACTCCACCCAATCAAAGTATCGGACTAAAATTTCGGGGTATATCCTTCCAGATGAGCTAGGAACATGAAATTCAGCAATCTGATAGTTATTAGGCTGTAACCCCTGGAAAAAATCCGAAAAGCTAAAATTTTTAATAATTAACCCCCTCCCACCGATTCAATATATAGGACGGTGCAGACTTTCGTTTCGAGCTATTTTGTGGCCGAACGGTAATTGCTATCAATGAACGGATTGCACTTTCATGCCCTAAAATGAAGAGATCTACAACTTTGGTCCTATGACTTTTTGTCGTATCTCGACCCCTTCTACCTTAGATTGAGCTTCATTTTCCCGGTTTTGGTAATTTTTGTTAAATTTCCATAAATTATGTTACTGATTCACACACTCATAAGATGGATAGATGAACGAAATTCAGGACGCTCCTTGGCAACGTCATTGGCCATATGTAGACAGACTTTCGTCATTCTAGCTGCCTTGCAAGTATGGGAAAACGGAGGGTACATGTGGAAACACTACTGATATTTCGGCCTAATTTATGATTCTTAAGCAATTTATGGCGAAACCCGTTGAGATACGGCAAAACCTCAAATAAGCAAAATTATAGGTCGTTTCATCGTCAATCTGTCTGCAAAGTTTCAAGACTGTAGCTGTCTGCCAAGTTGGCAAATTTATTTTTCAATTTGTGACAAGTGGGCGAAATTTGACATGGATCGAAACGTTCACCTCTTTCTCTGGCATAAATATGCGGGATAGGAGAAAGCGCCAAAGACAGTAATGTAGACCACTAAAAGGGTCGCCTAACGCCGCAATCCGTACCTCGATACGACGCACCGTTTGCTCGCAATAAATTTCCAAACGAAAGCCTGCACTATTTAGCGTGCACATTGCCTGGCTCTATCTTATTATATATATATAAAGCCGCAAGGCTAACTGACTCACTCACTCACTCACTGACATTAATGTTTGCCCACTTCCAGGTGAGCTAGGAACTTGAAATTCTGCAGTCTGATAGCTTTTAGGCTGCAACCCAAGGAAAAATTGCAAAAAGTTGAAATTTTTCATATTTAGCCCCCCTTCCGCCCAATCAAAGAAATTTCGTGTTAGACCCTTCTAGATGAGCTAGGAACTTGAAATTCGGCAACCTGATATATATGAGGCTGTAACCCAAGGAAAAATTCCGAAAAGTTAATTTTTTTTGTATTTAGCCCCCCACGGAATCAAAATATCGGACTCAAATTTCGGGTCAGACCCTTCAGTTCCAGATGAGCTAGGAACTTGAAATTCGGTAATCTGATAGCTATTCCGCTGTAACACCAGGAAAAAATGCAAATAGCTGAATCATTTCCTATTTAGCCCCCCTCCACCCAATCAAAGTTTCGGACTAAAATTTCGGGGTAGATCCTTCCAGATGAGCTAGGAACTTGAAATTCAGCATTCTGATAGTTATTAGGCTGTAACCCCTGGAAGAAATCCGAAAAGCTAAAATTTTAAATAATTAACCCCCTCCCACCGAATCAATATATAGGACGGTGCAGGCTTTCGTTTCGAGCTCTCTTGTGGCCGAACGGTAATTGCTATCAATGAACGGATTGCACTTTCGACTCCTAAAATTAAGAGATCTACAACTTTGGTCTTATGACTTTTTGTCGTATCTCGACCCCTTCTACCTTAGATTGAGCTTCATTTTCCCGGTTTCGCAAAATTTTGTTAAATTTCCATAAATTATTTTCTGATTCACACACTCATATGATAGATAGATGAACGAAATTCAGCACGCTCCTTGGCAACAGCATTGGCCATATGTAGACCGACTTTCGTTATTCTAGCTGCCTTGCAAGTATGGGAAAGCGGAGGGTACATGTGGAAACACTATTGAAATTTCGGCCTAATTGATGATTCTTAAGCAATTTATGGCGAAACCCGTTGAGATACGGTAAAACCTCAAATAACCGAAATTATAGGCCGTTTCATCGTCAACGTGCCTGCAAAGTTTCAAGACTGTAGCTGTCTGCCAAGTTGGAAAAATTATTTTTCAATTTGTGAAAAGTGGGCGAAATTTGACATGGATCGAAACGTTCACCTCCTCTATGGCATAAATATGCGGGGTAGGAGAAAGCGCCAAAGACAGTAATATAGACCACTAAAAGGGTCGCCTAACGCCGCAAACCGTACCTCGATACGATGCACCGTTTGCTCGCAATAAATTTCCAAACGAAAGCCTGCACTATTTAGCGTGCACATTGCCTGGCTCTATCCTATATATATAAAGCCACAAGGCTAACTCACTCACTCACTCACTGACATTAATGTTTGCCCACTTCCAAGTGAGGTAGGAACTTGAAATTCGGCAGTCTGATAGCTATTAAGCTCATTGGCAGGCTCATTGGAACGTTTGTGGGCCACAAGTGACCAAATGCATGATTCTAGCACCCTGTAAACATGGAAAAACGAAAGTAATACGTAAACCCTGTCCTCCTAATCCATGGTTCTAAACCAATCTACGGTCAACTCGAACAATTACGACAAAACATCAAATAACGGAAATATAGAGCGTTTCAACCACAATAAACCTTCCAAGTTTCATGATTATAGCTCCCCGTTACGTTAGGAAAATAATTTCTTATCTTGTGAGAATCGTACGTAATTTTCACCACGTCGGAACGTTTAACGCTACCTCGTCTATAAATCGTGAATATACGATACGAGAAAATATTACAGGACCAAATATGTACGCGAATATATGCGCCGTCTGGTGGCGAATTCGTTCATCGTAACGAAGTACCTTTTCGTCACAGTAGTTTTCCATGTGAGCACTTCAAATATAGAGCAATTGGGGGTTTGGGGGCGCAGCCCCCAACGAGCGAAAGCGAGTCCTATATATATAAAGCCACAAGGCTAACTGACTCACTCACTCACTCACTCACTGACTGACATTAATGTTTGCCCACTTCCAAGTGAGGTAGGAACTTGAAATTCGGCAGTCTGATAGCTTTTAGGCTGCAACCCAAGGAAAAATTCCAAAAAGTTGAATTTTTTTATATTTAGCCCCCCTTCCGCCCAATCAAAGAAATTTCGTGTTAGACCCTTCCAGATGAGCTAGGAACTTGAAATTCGGCAACCTGATGTATATGAGGCTGTTACCCAAGGAAAAATTCCAAAAAGTTAATTTTTTTTGTATTTAGCCCCCCACGGAATCAAAATATCGGACTCAAATTTCGGGTCAGACCCTTCAGTTCCAGATGAGCTAGGAACTTGAAATTCGGTAATCTGATAGCTATTCGGCTGTAACACCAGGAAAAAATGCAATCAAAGTATCGGACTAAAATTTCGGGGTATATCCTTCCAGATGAGCTAGGAACTTGAAATTCAGCAATCTGACAGTTATTAGGCTGTAACCCCTGGAAAAAATCCGAAAAGCTAACATTTTTAATAATTAACCCCCTCCCACCGATTCAATATATAGGACGGTGCAGACTTTCGTTTCGAGCTATTTTGTGGCCGAACGGTAATTGCTATCAATGAACGGATTGCACTTTCGTCCCCTAAAATGAAGAGATCTACAACTTTGGTCCTATGACTTTTTGTCGTATCTCGACCCCTTCTACCTTAGAATGAGCTTCATTTTCCCGGTTTTGGTAATTTTTGTTAAATTTCCATAAATGATGTTACTGATTCACACACTCATAAGATGGATAGATGAACGAAATTCAGGACGCTCCTTGGCAAGGTCATTGGCCATATGTAGACAGACTTTCGTCATTCTAGCTGCCTTGCAAGTATGGGAAAACGGAGGGTACATGTGGAAACACTACTGATATTTCGGCCTAATTTATGATTCTTAAGCAATTTATGGCGAAACCCGTTGAGATACGGCAAAACCTAAAATAAGCAAAATTATAGGTCGTTTCATCGCCAACCTGCCTGCAAAGTTTCAAGACTGTAGCTGTCTGCCAAGTTGGCAAAATTATTTTTCAATTTTTGAAAAGTGGGCGAAATTTGACGTGGATCGAAACGTTCACCTCTTTCTATGGCATAAATATGCAGAATAGGAGAAAGCGCCTAAGGCAGCAATGTAGACCACTAAAAGGGTCGTCTAACGCCGCAATCCGTACCTCGATACGACGCACCGTTTGCTCGCAATAAATTTCCAAACGAAAGCCTGCACTATTTAGCGTGCACATTGCCTGGCTCTATCTTATCTTATATATATAAAGCCGCAAGGCTAACTGACTGACTGACTGACTCACTGACATTAATGTTTGCCCCCTTCCAGGTGAGCTAGGAACTTGAAATTCGGCAGTCTGATAGCTATTAGGCTGCAACCCAAGGAAAAATTGCAAAAAGTTCAATTTTTTTTATATTTAGCCCCCCTTCCGCCCAATCAAAGAAATTTCGTGTTAGACCCTTCCAGATGAGGTAGGAACTTGAAATTCGGCAACCTGATGTATATGAGGCTGTAACCCAAGGAAAAATTCCAAAAAGTTAATTTTTATTGTATTTAGCCCCCCACGGAATCAAAATATCGGACTCAAATTTCGGGTCAGACCCTTCAGTTCCAGATGAGCTAGGAACTTGAAATTCGGTAATCTGATAGCTATTCCGCTGTAACACCAGGAAAAAATGCAAATAGCTGAATCATTTCCTATTTAGCCCCCCTCCACCCAATCAAAGTTTCGGACTAAAATTTCGGGGTAGATCCTTCCAGATGAGCTAGGAACTTGAAATTCAGCATTCTGATAGTTATTAGGCTGTAACCCCTCGAAAAAATCCGAAAAGCTAAAATTTTTAATAATTAACCCCCTCCCACCGAATCAATATATAGGACGGTGCAGGCTTTCGTTTCGAGCTCTCTTGTGGCCGAACGGTGTTTGCTATCAATGAACGGATTGCACTTTCGTTCCCTAAAATTAAGAGATCTACAACTTTGGTCCTATGACTTTTTGTCGTATCTCGACCCCTTCTACCTTAGATTGAGCTTCATTTTCCCGGTTTTGGTAATTTTTGTTAAATTTCCATAAATGATGTTACTGATTCACACACTCATAAGATGGATAGATGAACGAAATTCAGCACGCTCCTTGGCAACGTCATTGGCCATATGTAGACAGACTTTCGTTATTCTAGCTGCCTTGCAAGTATGGGAAAACGGAGGGTACATGTGGAAACACTACTGATATTTCGGCCTAATTTATGATTCTTAAGCATTTTATGGCGAAACCCGTTGAGATACGGCAAAACCTCAAATAAGCAAAATTATAGGTCGTTTCATCGTCAATCTGCCTACAAAGTTTCAAGACTGTACCTGTCTGCCAAGTTGGCAAATTTATTTTTCAATTTGTGACATGTGGGCGATATTTGACATGGATCGAAACGTTCACCTCTTGCTATGGCATAAATATGCGGGATAGGAGAAAGCGCCTAAGACAGTAATGTAGACCACTAAAAGGGTCGCCTAACGCCGCAATCCGTACCTCGATACGACGCACCGTTTGCTCGCAATAAATTTCCAAACGAAAGCCTGCACTATTTAGCGTGCACATTGCCTGGCTCTATCTTATCTTATCCTATATATATAAAGCCACAAGGCTAACTGACTGACTCACTCACTCACTGACTGACATTAATGTTTGCCCACTTCCAAGTGAGCTAGGAACTTGAAATTCGGCAGTCTGATAGCTTTTAGGCTGCGACCGAAGGAAAAATTCAAAAAAGTTGAAATTTTGTATATATAGCCCCCCTTCCGCCCAATCAAATTATCGGACTAAAATTTAGTGTTAAACCCTTCCACATGAGCTAGGAACTTGAAATTCGGCAGTCGGATAGCTATTAGGGTGTGTCCCATGGGGAAATTCCAAAAAGTTCATATTTTTTGTATTTTGCCCCCCCCTTCGCCGAAACACTGAAATTTCGTGTTACACCCTTGCAGATGAGCTAGGAACTTGAAATTCGGCAATCAAATAGCTCTTGGGCTGCAACCCAAGGAAAAATTCCAAAAAGTTGAAATTTTTCATATTTAGCCCCCCTTCCGCCCAATCAAAATATCGGACTGAAATTTCATGTTAGACCCTGCCAGATGAGCTAGGAACTTGAAATGTGGCAATCTGATAGCTATTAGGGTGTGTCCCATGGGGAAATTCCAAAAAGTTCAAATTTTTTGTATTTAGCCCCCCCTGCGCCGAAACACTGAAATTTCGTGTTACACCCTTGCAGACCAGCTAGGAACTTGAAATTCGGCAATCAAATAGCGGTTGGGCTGCAAACCAAGGAAAAATTCCAAAAAGTTAAAATTTTTCATATTTAGCCCCCCTTCCGCCCAATCAAAATATCGGAGTGAAATTTCGTGTTAGGCCCTTCCAGATGAGCTAGGAACTTGAAATGTGGCAATCTGATAGCTATTAGGGTGTGTCCCAAGGGGAAATTCCAAAAAGTTCAATTTTTTGTATTTAGCCCCCCCTTCGCCGAATCACTCAAATTTCGGTGTTACACCCTTGCAAATTAGCTGGGAACTTGAAATTCGCCAATCAAATAGCTATTAGGCTGCAACCCAAGGAAAAATTCCGAAAAGTTGTAAATTTTTCATGTTTAGCCCCCCTTCCGCCCAATCAAAATATCGGAGTGAAATTTCGTGTTAGGCCCTTCCAGATGAGCTAGGAACTTGAAATGTGGCAATCTGATAGCTATTAGGGTGTGTCCCAAGGGAAAATTCCAAAAGTTCAATTTTTTTATTTAGCCCCCCCTTCGCCGAATCACTCAAATTTCGGTGTTACACCCTTGCAGATTAGCTAGGAACTTGAAATTCGGCAATCAAATAGCTATTAGGCTGCAACCCAAGGAAAAATTCCGAAAAGTTGAAATTTTTTATATTTAGCCCCCCTTCCGCCCAATCAAAATATCGGAGTGAAATTTCGTGTTAGGCCCTTCCAGATGAGCTAGGAACTTGAAATGTGGCAATCTGATAACTATTAGGGTGTGTCCCAAGGGAGAATTCCAAAAAGTTCAAATTTTTTGTATTTAGCCCCCCCTTCGCCGAATCACTCAAATTTCGGTCTTACACCCTTGCAGATTAGCTAGGAACTTGAAATTCGGCAATCAAATAGCTATTAGGCTGCAACCCAAGGAAAAATTCCGAAAAGTTGAAATTTTTCATATTTAGCCCCCCTTCCGCCCAATCAAAATATCGGAGTGAAATTTCGTGTTAGGCCCTTCCAGATGAGCTAGGAACTTGAAATGTGGCAATCTGATAGCTATTAGGGTGTGTCCCAAGGGAAAATTCCAAAAGTTCAATTTTTTTATTTAGCCCCCCCTTCGCCGAATCACTCAAATTTCGGTGTTACACCCTTGCAGATTAGCTAGGAACTTGAAATTCGGCAATCAAATAGCTATTAGGCTGCAACCCAAGGAAAAATTCCGAAAAGTTGAAATTTTTTATATTTAGCCCCCCTTCCGCCCAATCAAAATATCGGAGTGAAATTTCGTGTTAGGCCCTTCCAGATGAGCTAGGAACTTGAAATGTGGCAATCTGATAACTATTAGGGTGTGTCCCAAGGGAGAATTCCAAAAAGTTCAAATTTTTTGTATTTAGCCCCCCCTTCGCCGAATCACTCAAATTTCGGTCTTACACCCTTGCAGATTAGCTAGGAACTTGAAATTCGGCAATCAAATAGCTATTAGGCTGCAACCCAAGGAAAAATTCCGAAAAGTTGAAATTTTTCATATTTAGCCCCCCTTCCGCCCAATGAAAATATCGGAGTGAAATTTCGTGTTAGGCCCTTCCAGATGAGCTAGGAACTTGAAATGTGGCAATCTGATAGCTATTAGGGTGTGTCCCATGGGGAAATTCCAAAAAGTTCAATTTTTTTGTATTTAGCCCCCCCTGCGCCGAAACACTGAAATTTCGTGTTACACCCTTGCAGATGAGCTAGGAACTTGAAATTCGGCAATCAAATAGCTGTTGGGCTGCAACCCAGGGAAAAATTCCAAAAAGTTGAAATTTTTCATATTTAGCCCCCCTTCCGCCCAATCAAAGTATCGGAGTGAAATTTCGTCTTAGGCCCTTCCAGGTGAGCTAGGAACTTGAAATGTGGCAATCTGATAGCTATTAGGGTGTGTCCCAAGGGAAAATTCCAAAAAGTTCAATTTTTTGTCTTTAGCCCCCCCTTCGCCGAATCACTCAAATTTCGGTGTTACACCCTTGCAGATTAGCTAGGAACTTGAAATTCGGCAATCAAATAGCTATTAGGCTGCAACCCAAGGAAAAATTCCGAAAAGTTGAAAATTTTTCATATTTAGCCCCCCTTCCGCCCAATCAAAATATCGGAGTGAAATTTCGTGTTAGACCCTTCCAGATGAGCTAGGAACTTGAAATGTGGCAATCTGATAGCTATTAGGGTGTGTCCCAGGGGAGAATTCCAAAAAGATCAAATTTTTTGTATTTAGCCACCCCCTCGCCGAATCACTCAAATTTCGGTGTTACACCCTTGCAGATTAGCTAGGAACTTGAAATTCGGCAATCAAATACAGTAGCTATTAGGGTGCAACCCAAGGAAAAATTCCGAAATGTTGAAATTTTTCATATTTAGCCCCCCTTCCGCCCAATCAAAATATCGGAGTGAAATTCCGTGTTAGGCCCTTCCAGATGAGCTAGGAACTTGAAATGTGGCAATCTGATAGCTATTAGGGTGTGTCCCAAGGGAAAATACCAAAAAGTTCAATTTTTTTATTTAGCCCCCCCTTCGCCGAATCACTCAAATTTCGGTGTTACACCCTTGCAGATTAGCTAGGAACTTGAAATTCGGCAATCAAATAGCTATTAGGCTGCAACCCAAGGAAAAATTCCGAAAAGTTGAAATTTTTTATATTTAGCCCCCCTTCCGCCCAATCAAAATATCGGAATGAAATTTCGTGTTAGGCCCTTCCAGATGAGCTAGGAACTTGAAATGTGGCAATCTGATAACTATTAGGGTGTGTCCCAAGGGAGAATTCCAAAAAGTTCAAATTTTTTGTATTTAGCTCCCCCTTCGCCGAATCACTCAAATTTCGGTCTTACACCCTTGCAGATTAGCTAGGAACTTGAAATTCGGCAATCAAATAGCTATTAGGCTGCAACCCAAGGAAAAATTCCGAAAAGTTGAAATTTTTCATATTTAGCCCCCCTTCCGCCCAATGAAAATATCGGAGTGAAATTTCGTCTTAGGCCCTTCCAGATGAGCTAGGAACTTGAAATGTGGCGATCTGATAGCTATTAGGGTGTGTCCCATGGGGAAATTCCAAAAAGTTCAAATTTTCTGTATTTAGCCCCCCCTGCGCCGAAACACTGAAATTTCGTGTTACACCCTTGCAGATGAGCTAGGAACTTGAAATTCGGCAATCAAATAGCTGTTGGGCTGCAACCCAGGGAAAAATTCCAAAAAGTTGAAATTTTTCATATTTAGCCCCCCTTCCGCCCAATCAAAGTATCGGAGTGAAATTTCGTCTTAGGCCCTTCCAGGTGAGCTAGGAACTTGAAATGTGGCAATCTGATAGCTATTAGGGTGTGTCCCAAGGGAAAATTCCAAAAAGTTCAATTTTTGTCTTTAGCCCCCCCTTCGCCGAATCACTCAAATTTCGGTGTTACACCCTTGCAGATTAGCTAGGAACTTGAAATTCGGCAATCAAATAGCTATTAGGCTGCAACCCAAGGAAAAATTCCGAAAAGTTGAAAATTTTTCATATTTAGCCCCCCTTCCGCCCAATCAAAATATCGGAGTGAAATTTCGTGTTAGACCCTTCCAGATGAGCTAGGAACTTGAAATGTGGCAATCTGATAGCTACTAGGGTGTGTCCCAAGGGAAAATTCCAAAAAGTTCAATTTTTTGTATTTAGCCCCCCCTTCACCGAATCACTCAAATTTCGGTGTTACACCCTTGCAGATTAGCTAGGAACTTGAAATTCGGCAATCAAATACAGTAGCTATTAGGGTGCAACCCAAGGAAAAATTCCGAAAAGTTGAAATTTTTCATATTTAGCCCCCCTTCCGCCCAATCAAAATATCGGAGTGAAATTTCGTGTTAGGCCCTTCCAGATGAGCTAGGAACTTGAAATGTGGCAATCTGATAGCTATTAGGGCGTGTCCCAAGGGAAAATTCCAAAAAGTTCAAATTTTTTTATTTAGCCCCCCTTCGCCGAATCACTCAAATTTCGGTGTTACACCCTTGCAGATTAGCTAGGAATTTGAAATTCGGTAATCAAATAGCTATTAGGCTGCAACCCAAGGAAAAATTCCAAAAAGTTGAAATTTTTCATATTTAGCCCCCCTTCCGCCCAATCAAAATATCGGAGTGAAATTTCGTGTTGGGCCCTTCCAGATGAGCTAGGAACTTGAAATGTGGCAATCTGATGGCTATTAGCGTGTGTCCCAAGGGATAATTATAAAAAGTTCAAATTTTTTGTATTTAGCCCCCCACCGAATCACTCAAATTTCGGTGTTACACCCTTGCAGATTAGCTAGGAACTTGAAATTCGGCAATCTGACAGTTATTAGACTGCAAACCAAGGAAAAATTCCGAAAAGTTGAAATTTTTCATATTTAGCCCCCTTCCGCCCAATCAAAATATCGGACTGAAATTTCGTGTTAGACCCTTCCATATGAGCTAGGAACTTGAAATTCGGCTGCCTGATAGCTATTTGGCTGTAACCCAATTAAGAATTCCAAAAAGTTCAAAATTTTCATATTTAGCCTCCACCGAATCGAAATATCGGACTCAAATTTCGGGTAAGACCCTTCAGTTCCGGATGAGCTAGAAACTTGGAATTCGGTAATCTGATAGCTATTAAGCTTCAACCTTGGAAAAAATTCTAAAAAGTTGAAATGTTTCATATTTAGCCGCTTTTCCGTCCAATCAAATTATCGGACTGAAATTTCGCGTTAGACCCTTCCAGATGAGCTAGGAACTTGAAATTTGGCAATGTGATATAAATTAGGCTGCAACTCAAGGGAAAATTCCAAAAAGTTCAAATTTTTCATATCCCCCCACCGAATCAAAATATGGGATTCAAATTTCGGTTTAGAACCTTCCGTTCCAGATGCGCTAGAATATTGGAATTCGGCAGTCTGATAGCTATTAGGCTGAAACCCAAGGAAAATGCCAAAAAGTTAAATTTTTTCATATTTCATCCCCCGCCCAATCAATATATCAGGCTCAAATTTCGTGTTAGAGCCTTCCAGATGATCTACGATCTTGAGATTCGGCGATGTGATGGCTATTAGGTTGCAACCCAAGGAAAAATTCAAATTTAGTTCAAATTTTTCATATTTAGCCCCCTCCCCGCCCAATCAAATTATCAGACTCAAATTTCGTGTTAGGCCCATCCAGATGATCCAGGATTTGAAATTAATCAATATGATAGAAATTGGGCTGTAAGCCAAGAAAATATTCCAAAACATTCCATTTTCTCATATTTACCCCTCCACCACCCAATCAAAATCCTCTGCACCCCTCCCCCCTAAACAAAATGGTGGACGCAATGATGCAGTGCCCTACAAAATTAATATTTGGCAATGCTCTAGATCCAAGCCTGTAACCGACGAAGAAATCGGAACAAGTTCAAATTTTGAATAATTAACCCACTGAAAAATCGAAATATGAAGCCAAATTTAATGACGATGCAGACTTTCGTTTAGAGCTATTTTGTGGCTGAACGGTAATTGCTATCAATGAACTGATTGCACTTTCGCGTCCTAAAATTAAGATGTCTACAATTTTGGTCGTATGACTTTTTGTCGTATCTCGGCCCTTTCTACCTTAGACTGACCTTCATTTCCCCGGTTTTTATCATTTTGTTAAATTTCCATACATTTTTTACTGATTAACACACTCATAAGACAGATAGACACTAAATTCAGCACGCTCCCTGACACGACCATTGGCCATATGTAGACCGACTTTGATTATTCTACTGCTATGAATGTATGGGAAACTGAAGGAATACAGTAACTTACCAAGAAACACTACCTTAATTTCAGCATAATGTATGTACCGTAATCAATTTATGGTGAAGACCATGGAGATACGGCAAAACCTCAAACAACCAAAATTGTAGGTCGTTATATTGTCGTCCAGCGTGCCAAGTTTCAACAATGTAGGTGTCTGCTAAGTTGGCAAAATCTTTTTTAAACTTGTTTAAAGCGGTCGAAATTTGACATGGATCGATATGTTCACCTCCTTCCTTGGTATAAATACGCAAGATACTAGAAAAGGCCTAAGACAGTAATGTAGAAGACTAAAGGGGTCGTCTGATGGCGCAATCCATACTTTGATACGACGTACCGTTTTTCCGCAATAAATTTCCTAACCAAAGTCTGCACTATTTAGCGTTCACATTGTCTGGCTCTATATTATATATATAAAACTGTTTGGCTCACTGGCTGGCATAAATGTTTACCCACTTCGGCATGAGCTAGAAACTTAAAATTTGACAATATGATAGCAAATAGGCTGTATTGTGGAAAAGTTCCATATGTTGATTTTGTGTTATTTTTACTTTCCTTGCCTTAAATTAAATTTTGGACGATATGTTGCAGTGCGCCAAAGAATTAAAATTTGCCGCAGTTACATCTTTGGCCTGCAACCGACGGAGAAATTTGAAGGAGTTGAATTGTTTAACGTTTTCATCTCCAGAAGTTATCAAAATCTGGAAGCAAATTTCATTATGGTGCTAAGTAACGTTTCGAGAATTTTGGTGGCTAAACTGTAAGTCGTACCGCCAAATGGACAAGACGTTCGGATCCCTTCATGAAGGATTCTACAACTTCGGTCCCGGGAATTTTAGTCGTATCATGAACCCTTATGCCTTGGATAGAACTCCATTTTTCAGATTTAACGTCAAATTTTTACATTTTCTGTAATTAATTTACTGTTTTACACACTTATAGGACCGATAGAATCATGAAATTTGCCAGGCTCATTGGAACGTTTGTGGGCCACAAGTGACCAAATGCATGATTCTAGCACCCTGTAAACATGGAAAAACGAAAGTAATACGTAAACCCTGTACTCCTAATCCAAGGTTCTAAACCAATCTAGGGTCAACTCGAACGGATACGACAAAACATCAAATAACGGAAATATAGAGCGTTTCAACCACAATAAACCTGCCAAGTTTCAAGATTATAGCTCCCCGTTACGTTAGGAAAATAATTTCCTATCTTGCGAGAATCGTACGTAATTTTCACCACGTCGGAACGTTTAACGCTACCTCGTCTATAAATCGTGAATATACGGTACGAGGAAATATTAGAGGACCAAATATGTACGCGAATATATGCGCCGTCTGGTGGCGAATCCGTTCTTCGTAACGAAGTACCTTTTCGTCACAGTAGTTTTCCATGTGAGCACTTGAAATATAGAGGAATTGGGGGTTTGGGGGCGCAGCCCCCAACGAGCGAAAGCGAGTCTATATATATAAAATTGGATGTTGGTACACTTGTAATTAATAGACTCAAAAACTACTGGACCGATTTCGCTGAAATTTTCACATTATTACATCTGAGAGGGATCATGAAGTGGTTTGAACGAAATCGGATAGGTAGTTTTATTTTTATGAGTAATTTTATGTAATTTTATTAAATAGCAAAGCCGCACAAAGATTGAATCCACTTGATGGACAAATTGTTGCTAGGCGACAGCAGCTTACGCTATATCCTGATAGTCCGTTAAGAAATGCTGTATATAGGAGGATGGGAACACGTTACCATGGTTTATGAAGTACCATCCCTTGCTAGGAGCTTCATGAATGACCGTGGCTGTTATTTAAAAACAGCAATCCAACAAGCCGTGATCGAGACGTACTTTCAATATAAAGGACCAACTCTGATAGGTCTGTCCAGTTTGAAGAATGTAGCTCTCTATTAGATGTGTAAAATATTTAAGAAACTGTGAAACATATAGAATATCATGAGTGGAATGACTCCTAACGAAGAGCAACTGGGGGTTCCCAACGAGCAAAGGCGAGTCTATGTAATCTGATGATGATGATGCTATTTGCTTTACGTCTCACTAACTACTTTTTCGGTCTTCGGAGACGCCGAGGTGCCGGAATTTAGTCCCGCAGGAGTTCTTTTACGTGCCAGTAAATCTACCGACACGAGGCTGACGTATTTGAGCACCTTCAAATACCACCGGACTGAGCCAGGATCGAACCTGCCAAGTTGGGGTCAGAAGGCCAGCGCCTCAACCGTCTGAGCCACTCAGCCCGGCTCTATGTAATCTATCTATAGATGTATATACATCAATATTGTAGACATTTATGTATAACATCTCCTAAGCCACTGGAGCGATTTCAACCAAACTTGGTACACTCGTGACTTAATATCAGAAGACAAACTTCGTGGGGCAAAGACACCACAAGCACCCTTAAGTGCGAGTGGGGGGCAGCGAGGGGCTGATTTATAAAAATAATCGATAATAGCTATGAATCCATATTCGGGATCGCTGAAATGAATAGTGACACTCCGGATATTTGAAAGTCCAAGTTCAGCCCCCTTTGGTGTGGGGGAGGGGGAAGTGAGATATAAAATAATCTAAAGTAGCGTCGATTCTATAGCTCTCGGGGTCGCCGTGATGAACAGTGACACGCCGGATTTTGTATCCTTTAGGGGTGGGTGTCGAGGGGGAGATATAAAAATAATCGAAGATATTAATTCATTGCTTTTGGGGTCGCTGAGATGAACAGTGACACTCTGGATTTTTAAAAGTCCAATTTTAGCCCCGTTTTGGGCGGGGGCGAGTGAGATATAAAAATAATCGAAAATAGTGTCGAAACCATAGTTTTCGGGATCGCAGAGATGAATAGTGACACTGCGGATTTATTTAAGTCCTATTTCAGCCCCCTTTGGGCTGGGGACGAGGGGGGGGGTGAGACGTAAAAATAATCGAAATTAGTGTCGAATCCATTGTTCTCGGGGTCGCAGAGATGAATAGTGTCACTCCGGACTTTTTATCACTTACGGGTGGGGGTTGAAGGGGGTGATATGCAAATAATCGAAAACAGTGTTGAATTCATACCTTTCGCGGACGCTGAAGTGAATAATGTAATTCCGGATTTCTTAAAATCCAACTTCAGCCCCCGTTTAAGTGGGAGCGAGGGTGGGAGTGAGATAAATATAATCAAAAATAGTGTCGAATCCACAGTTGGTCGCTGAGATGAATAGCGACACTTCGGATTTGTTAAAGACCGATTTCAGCCCCGTTTAGGGTGGGGGCGAGGGGGGAGTGAGATATACAAATAAATTTAAATATATTAGTTCTGAATCCATAGTTTTCGGGGTAGCTGAGATGAATAGTGACACTATGGATTTTTAAAAGTCCAATTTCAGCCCCTTTGGGTGTGGGGGCGAGGGGGAAATGAGATATAAAAATGATCTAAAATAGTGTCGAATCCATAGTTCTCGGGGGCATTCAGATGAATAGTGACACTCCGGACGTTTTATTCCTTACAGGTAGGGGTCGAGGAAGGGAAGAGGTATACAATAGTCGAAAATAGTTTTGAATCCACGGTGTTCGGGGTTACTGAGTTGAATAGTGACACTCCGGATGTCATATAAGGCCAAGTTAAGCTCCAATCGGCAGGGGCGAGAGAAGGGACGAAGAAATAAAAATGTCCAAATGCCCATATATTATGGATGTTTATATGTTGTTCCAGCATATGTGTCAACTAAACTTGGTAAAAATATTACCGACTATCTTGAAAAACTACTGTGGGGGCAAGGTACCCCTAGAAGCCATAAATAAGGGGGCGAAATATAATTATAACTAGAAACGACCTATATTAGTGTTGAATCCATACTTCTCTGGACTACTTTACAGATTTCAACCAAACATGGCACACTTATGACTTACTTCCAAGAGACAAACTGCGAGGAGGCATGGTAACCCTAGCACCCCTAGGAGTGGGGTGGGAGGGGCTGAGATATAAAAATAATCGAAAATGGTGTCGAATCCATACTTTTCGTGGTCGCTAAGAAGAATAGTGACACTCCGGACGTCGCTTAAGTCCATCTTTAGCCCCCATCGGCATAGAGATGTACAAGATGTACAAATGTTTCTTCCAACAAAGCCCTCATATAAAATCGGTACACATATTTCTTACTATCTAAAAAAATACTGTTGTGTAAAACACCCCTATCACTCCTAGCGGAGGTGGTGAAATATGAAATTAAACGAAAATGACTGATATTAATGTCGAATACCATCGTTTACGAGGTCGCTGAGTTGAACAGTGATACTCTGGATGGTTAAGTCTTACATATGGGTGTATGTGGATATGTTCCAGAATAGCTCTCAACGAATCTTGGTACACATATGACTTACCATTTGGAAGAATAGTACTATTTACTGAGGGACTTACGACTTTGTAGTCAACATCTTCATACTCTTCCTACATGTTTAATTTTTGTCAATGTTACTATGTTATATTCTATGGTCTCTACATAGTCTTATTCATGGGTACAGTTAAAAAGAAAACTAACATAGCTTGAGAAAGGAGCTATTTCACAGTTCTTGGATTTCAAATCGTTAACTACGGAAACTGTTTCAGAACGGTCGGTGGCCGTATTCAAAATCCAGCAGTCACTCAAACAGATAACCGCTACAGTGGATGACGTGTTATTGCAATGAGTTACTGAGTTATAGGCCTCATGATCCGTGCAAGAGAAACAATTCGAAAGTTCTTCGAAGATTCAATCTATCAGAGACGTTAACGAAAATTGTGGTCCTCAACGCCTCGAACGGTTCATTATCCAGACTGAGTAATCATTTGTATGGTCATGAACGTATATAGTATACGTTGTCCTCATGGACAACCTCCTTATGGGGTAAGTGTTTATTCTCTCTGAATAAATGTATATATACAAGATTGGTGCCACAATCACGAGGATTCGAACATGGGATCTTCGAGCAGAGTAGTGCTATCACAGAATGGATTTCATCACTTGGCGAAGACGCAAAAACTTACCACTGATTCAGCACGTACTTTTAGTGAAATATTACTGGATTAAATAGTCCATCTTTTCTACGTAGACGCAGTTTCATTGAGTACCTGAGGGTTATTTTCAGCAAGACGGTGCAAATCCGGGATTTTGTCCCGCAGGAGTTCTTTAACGTGCCAGTAAGTCTACCGACACGAGGCTGCCGTATTTGATCTGAGCTACGAACGAACCTGCCAAGTTGGGCTCAGAAGACAAGCACTCTAACGTCTACGTTACTCAGTCCGGTTCTTTTTTTCAACTTGCTTTACGTCGCACCGCACAGATAGGTCTTATGGCGACCATGGGATAGGGAAGGTCTTGGAGTGGGAAGGAATCGGTCGAGCCCTTAATTAAGGTACAACCCCAGCATTTGCCTGGTGTGAAAATGGGAAACCACAGAAAACCATCCTCAGGGCTACCGACAGTGGGGCTCGAACCCACTATCTCCCGGATGCAAGCTCACAGCTGCGCGACCCTAACCGCACGGTAAACTCACCCGGTCAGTCCGATTCTAAACTGGAAAGAATACGGTAGTCCAATATAGACTTATCGGCAAGTTCTTCAGGAGAAAACAGCGAGGTTTGGACTTCATTTTTCGTCAGTGAGTGAGTACTAAACATCACTTTCATATTTTTGCCGATTTATTTATTGTTTGTTCAGTTTCTTACTTGAAAACTGTAGCATAGTTGAATTATGGCACGAGCCTCCACTGATAGGTAACATAGAAAAACAGACAATTACAACGTTTAGCTGAGGAAACAACCACTGAACATAGCGCTAATCAAAGGGAATTTCATTTCTTTATTAAAACCATGATATTTCAGTAAAGGGAATGACAAAATCAGTAAGCAATTCAGAATTATCTAGCACAAACAAACTTATTACCTTCATAAAGGTTAACTTCATAAAGGTTAAAGATAATACAACCTCGAAAGAAGCAGGAAGGAACGTGACAAAAATACAAAATATACTCTAAATCTATTTCGTTGTATGAACGTAATGTAACAGATTGACAGGCAGTCACATGTGTTCAGATCTGCTTCCTCATATCAGCTCAAACAAGCGGACTAGTTTTCAGAATACAAACAAAAATCAATTCGTAATTTCGAATGGATATTGAAAACATGCTCACATATGCGATATAGTTGCCAATTAACGAACGAACAGATTTCAACCAATCGAACTTGTTTTGGCAGATACACACAGCAATTTTCTCGAAAAGATGGGTTCGGTCATTAATTGGTATTAAATAGGAACCGGCACACACAAAACATGGTGTACATTTCTGCTTTATTACATATGAATATTAGGCCTCTGATGACCCGCGGGCATGTAGCCAATAAACAACGTCACTTGGGCTCGCCTCCCTCAATCACGTCCCGCACTGTGACATAATAAGTCCCCAGTGCCGCCATACAGAAACAGTAGTCTTTGCTTTATTTTAGGGACTTTGTGATCAGCCTTTTGCATTGAACGTGCGTTTTCAAAACCAGCAAATCTGTTTTGCCAAGCAGTCTACAGAATGGTAACTAATTAGATTAATTGTTAGGTTCTTCGGTATACCGAAACTAATTTTGAGTACTGAAATAAATAAAATACCTGAAAAAAGAAAACGTGGCAACAGTATTACACTTGGAAAAATGAAATAAATTAAAATAGAATTCCAGCTGTTTCTCTTTGAAGTGTAACACTGTTACCACGTGTATTCTTTTTCAGCTAGTATTTTATTATACATCGAGTTGAGCCTCTATGGACTGCGTGGTAACAACCAACTTCATTCTAGTGTCCAGGTCTTGTTCTTGTTCCGCCTTTGACTTCCTGCTAGTATCTTCTGAGCCCAGCGACGAGTGCCTGTTTATGCTCTTCAGACAAAGGTCATTTCCGTCTTCTGTAAGTTGATGCCATTTTGAAACCTTGATAGTTGTTCACCAATCTTCTGAATGCGTTCCTGTCATGAATTTCTTGGTCTGAAATACCAATCTGCCTCAAATCTTTTTTGCATTCCTGGAACCATCTCGGCCTTGTTGCCTTAGATTCAATAAAATTCCATATTCTTTTTTTGTTGAACGAGCGCGCTGTTTGGCAAAAGCTGGATTGTTTGGCACTGTTACTTCTGGAGCTTCCCGATAAATTGAAGTATATACTTCTCTGAAGGAAAATGCCAGTCTCCTGTGAAGTTTATGACTGCATAGAGGGGTTCATAAAGGGCAGTGGCGTATCATTTCACAGGTATGTTTCCTTGAAATTCATTTCCGTGCGTATGAAATAATACTTTGCGTGACACTCATTGTCATATGAATTGGCCTACTTGGGCTGACTTCACGACTGATCTTCTGTGATTCTCTTTAACCAGGGTCAATCCCGCGTCAGTCCTATTGTACATGTTTTCCGGGCGAGTTTTATTTTGCCCATCCTGTATTACGAAAGCCCGTATCACTGGTCACTGATTCGTCCCTACAAGAGTCCGCCCAGTTTTGTGTCACGAAATATGCCTGTGTTTCTTATCATTTAGTTTCTGATTCGTACATGATATGAATCGCTTATTTCTGGAAGGCCATAAATAAAAATAAAAAAAGTGAAACTACTCGGAAATGGTAAAAAGTAACCTAACAAATCTTCCCGATCATCATAGATGACAGCTAAGTCCGTAAACCTTCCGCCACTCATTTGGCGAGTTTACACGATGAACGTTTTATCCTTAACAATGTAGTTCAATATACTTTTTTGAAGAATACTTAATTGCGCCTTTTCAGAAATATCCTGTGTATTTCTCTTTAAAATGCTTGAAATGATTTTCATTAACTTATTTTCACATCTTTGACGAGTTTCAATATACAAGTTTGTACCTCAACAACACTGCAGTTGAATAACAGAAGCATATAAACATCATAAATGAAAAATTGAGGATCCAAAAGTCCTGACTCCACTTCACTCAGCAGAACTCAACACGCGAAGGTTCGTCTGGCCGCTTTCACATATGCACAACAGTAAATTTGCAAGGTTACAGAAGCATTTCCTGTTTTGATAATGTTTTGAGATGACAATCATAGAGTTAGTATATTATACACTAGAGGTAGCATGGGCGCTGCAGTCGCGTGCTCTGTCGGCGTGAATGAGATTCTTTGGATCTTTCCTTAAAGACTGAAATTAAAGATTTAGGAAATATAAGGGATGACATTTTCCTTTCTCTGAATGGCCATGCCTTTGAAAGCGAATATGCATAAAAATCATGTCCATGATATCGAGCGAGTGGCTCCAGGCTTTAGGTCACGTAGCTGTCAGCTTGAACCCCACTGTCGGCAGCCCGGAAGATGGTTTCCAACTTTTACACCTTAATTAAGGTCACAGTCGTTTCCTTCCCACTCCTAGCCTTTTCCTGTTCCATAGTCGCCGTAAGACCGATGTGTGTCGATGCGACGTAAAGCAAATTGGTACAAAAAAGAAGAGAAGTTGTGCATGATAGCCTGGAATTGTGCTCCGTTCTTCAGTTTCTGTGTGTATTTATAGTATTAAAAGCTAATGAATGTATTTTCTGTATATACAGTTTGTTGCTTTCCCTTCGTACAGTACGTGTAGCAGTCCCCATTCATACCTTACCAGACTTTAAAATTTAGAGCCTAAATGTGCAACACCGTGTGAACATCTGAGTCATTTACTTTCGTGAATATTATTCCCTTCAATGGCATATACGACTATATACAACCATAATATGTAAATTATTGACCAAACTAGTTGGCAATGCAGTTAGGGCCACGCAGCTGTAAGCACTGCTTTCGGGAAATAGTGGGTTAAAACCCCTCTGTTGGCAGCACTGAAAATGGTTTTCCGTGGTTTCCCATTTTAACACCAGGTAAATGCCAACAAGCCCATGTGCGCTTCCTTTCCACTCCTAGTCCTTTCCTATCCCATCGCCGCCATAAGGCCCATCTTTGTCGGTGCGATGTAAAGCAATAATAATAATAATAATAATAATAATGGATTTACGTCCAATTAACTACTTACGCGGTTTTCAGAGACGCTGAGGTGTCGGAATTTTTTCCTACGGGAATTTTTTCATGTGCTGGTAAATTTGTCTACAAGAGGCTGACATATTTAAGCATCTTCAAGTGTAACCGTACTGAGCCAGGCTCGAACCTGCCAACTTGGGCTCAGAAAGCCAGCGTCTAAACCGGCGATGAGAATATTTTGTCTACTTTACACCAAAATCTCGCCAACGCTTTTAGGCCTAAAAACTCTCTCATCCGCTTCGTACGAGAGAGGACATTTTTGGTCATTGGGCAGAATTATACCAAATTCCTGGCCATTTACACAAAAGATAGCGAAATATACGTGCCCTACTTCTAAACGTATGTTGTTAAAAGACTTACTATGAACAGCAAATTGATTTTTTATTACCTAACTACAACTGAACACCGTCCTCTTTTATCACGCATTTCTCCTGTATTTATGCTTTTAGTGCTTTCATTTTTACTGAAGAGAAGCATCGCAAGTATACCGTAGTATCTGAGAATGTTTACATGTAAGAAATTTAAACCGTATCTATATCCACACAGTTTTAAAAGTCCCCAATTTACGTTGATGGGTACGGTGGAGTGAGCTTTTTGCCAAACAGCTGCGATTTCAACATGCTCCGCTCGCTACAGTGATTCTCTCGTAGACGGTAGCGCCAATGCTACCTCTAGTGTATTATTTACTAACTCCATGACGACAATCTCGTGATTCCCTCTTGCAGAGATAAACGGCGTTGAGATTTTATCGGTCTTCGTTCCAGGGTTTCCTTCACTGGCACAACTTGCCAATAAATTTCCGTAGTTCTGTTGTCTCAGGAAAGTGATTATCAGCGTTTAAGGCAATACTATCGATCAAACTCTCTTATCAGCAAACTACTTCTGTTATTGACTAACCAAGAAATCTCTTTTCGATCGTTCTTGTACCCGGAGCCTGTACGCTGACAATTCAGTCAAGGAGCCGCGCAAACTATTAACATGTGCATTTAACGTGATATCTCATTTATTGGTGATGCTTCGAAACTGCCACGTTTGAAAATAACAGCGAACAATGTGGGATGGAGCCCGGTAAGGGAATGAGCGGCGAGTCGTCAAATGTCAGAGGGGCCGTGGGAACCGTGACAACCCGCGCTGCGTCCCAGTTATTAATTAACACGTTGCCAGTTGGCTAGAACATGTTTTAACCTGCAGACACACTTCGTTGGGGGAGGAATATAATTTAATATTACCCCTAAATATCCCGTAGTGTAACATAATGTGTGGATGGAGGGTGGGTCTGGTTGGTTGGATTATACCGGAGGATTCGAAAGTTCGAACAGAAACCGGAGTAGCCCATAGAGGAGTCGAAATACAACTACTTTGGTGTAAGAATGCATAGTTTAGGATAAAACCTTAAATCGGGTAAGTCTAGAAATGTCAGGAAATACAAACATGACAATATATTTTACGCATTTTTCCTTAACAATGCCTAATTGATGAAGAATGAAGTGACAAGTCGTTTATGCACACAACGAATGTTGTTTGCTACACCGAGGTTATGCCTGTATTGAATGTGATGGGAGACAGTTCGAACAGCTTTTGTAAACATGTCGTTCCTGACATTAACACAACTTAAGTCTGTCGATAAAACGAAATGTAACATTAAAATGTACCTGTAAACACTGCACAAATTTTAGGCCTATTAACTGAGTCGTCCGCCACCATAGCGTAACAGCCTTCACTATTAGCTGACGTCCTCGTAGGGCGGGTTTCAATTCCCTTGTACTGCCAGATTTAATAATGGTAGGAGGCTTGGTGTGTAGTTAAAATGGTATATGCAGCTCACCTCCATTGGGGGTGTGCCTAAAAAGAGCTATACCACCTCGGGATGAGGACACGAGTTTACTTATAATAATAATAATAATAATAATAATAATAATAATAATAATAATAATAATAATAATACCGAGCTCGATAGCTGCAGTCACTTAAGTGCGGCTAGTGTCCAGTATTAGGGAGATAGTGGGTTCGAACCCCACTGTCGGCAGCCCTGAAGATGGTTTTCCGTGGTTTCTCATTTTTACACCAGGCAAATGCCGGGACTGTACCTTAATTAAGGCCACGGCCGCTTCCTTCCCACTCCTAGGCCCTTCCTGTTAAATCGTCGCCATAATACCTATCTGTGTCAGTGCGACGTAAAGCAACTAGCAATAATAATAATAATAATAATAATAATAGCTTTACGTCCCACTAACTACTACTTTTACTGTTTTTGGAGACTCCGAGGTGCCGGGATTTTGTCCCTTAGGAGTTCCTTTACGTGACAGTAAATTTATCGACACGAGGCTGACGTGTTTGAGCACCTTCAATTACACAGGATCGAACCTGCCAAGTTGGACAGCGCTTCAACCGTCTGAGCCACTTTGCCCGGCTTTACTTACATTACATGAGTCGACACTGAACGAGAATGAATTCGGTCTTTTTTTATTTATTCTTGACATTCGCAGGTTTGCTCTAACGCAGGATTTCTTCGTAGAATCGAAAAATTGTTGTACTTCAATCTCTCTATGGGCAACTTTGGTTTCTGTGTAACCTTTTGAATCACCCGGTATACTCAGTTCAATGTAGGTGGAGGAGGAGTTAGGGGTGGGGGGTGAGTATGTAACGCTCGATACAGGCGTATACAACACAACTAATGAATGTTCCAATGGACAATGCAACGCAGAAAAGGAGGGGGGAAGTAGACAGTTATAATGTTTTAATTTTTAATTTCACTTCCATTACATAAAAAGTCTGGTTGGTGTAGAATTAGTGGAACAGTTTTTACTGCTGTACTCATGATCACACACAATTATCTAATGGGCTCCAAATATGTGGCCTACACCTGGGACTGTGATAATGGTTCAATCTATTTTATGGCAAGAACTGATAATAATAATCACCCTAATATCCTGCTTCAGCTGAAAACGTGGTCCGGATCGTTACAGAATTATACAACGGTCGGAACAAATTGGACTTGAAGTTTATGGAGCTATGTTCTACTCACGGACAACATCGATTCCTGCATCTTAATTTCATCAAAATAATATTTTGCCGGGCGAGTTGGTCGAGTTGTCAGGGACGCGCAGCTGTGAACTCGCAGCCGGGAGATAATGGGTTCAAACTCCATTGTTGGCAGCCTGAAGATGGTTATCCGTGGTTTCCCATTTTTACATCAGGCAAATGCTGGTGATGTACCTTAATTAAAGCCACGGCCGCTTCCTTCCTACTCCTAGGCTTTTCCTATCCCATCGTCGCTATAAGACCTACTTGTGTCGGTGCGAAATAAAGCAAATCGTAATTTTTTAATAATGATCGATGTAATTTTTTTAGTCAGAAAAAGGTATTAAAAATACAGGTGGGAGAGGTGATAAGACCGTCCTATTGCGGTTTCGTGGCAATGTCGCGCGACAGAAGTCTTCCAGTGAAATAATAGAGACGTTAGGTAGTCAATTGAGTGTAGTAGGTTAACAGTTTTATTTAAAAGTGGTCGACTAAGAAACAAATGGACAATTGTCATGTCAAATATGAGACATAAATTTCATTTGTATGGCTATTTCAGACCGAATTCTCACCTGAAGATTGCTACAAACCAGACAATCGTTTAAACAGTTTACATAATACTAGTGTAGACTCCACTAGAAGAGTATTGTAAAAATGAAGGATATGACAAAGAAAGTCATGCATGTCTTGTCTTTTGTCGTTCTGACATCATATTAGAACCATGCTATGCCAAGTACAGTCAACCCTTTATTACACATCATATGGAAATCCGAAGTACAGTAAAACAACACCTATTACTATTACTACTACTACTTTCAGATTTGCCTCTATATTAACCAACATAGTTCAGGTCTTCCCATTCTTCTACATCCGTAGTAAGTCCGGAAGGTTAGTTTTTCACATAATGACCTCTTCCATTCCAACTACGCACCGTGCCCATTCTAGCCTATGAATCGTTATAAAAGAGACCACGTCAGGTTTTTTAAAATAAGGGTTCTAATTCATAATTACGCATTGACCTCCAAATTCTATTTTCATACTTCGAACCAAAGATTTTCCTTAATATCTCCCTCTCAAATATTCGTTACAAGCACAGAAACACAGTACAGAAATGAACGGTGAGATCTGAAGAAATGGCCCGTCCCGATTAACATCCCCCTGCTTTACTTCCGAGATAATGCTGCGAGCGCCGAAGTGTGTCTTGTTTCTCTCTATTTCCAAAAGTAATTCCCTGGACATGATTAATCTTCCGACGGCTCCCTTACTTATATTGAAATTCTGTATATTATAATTCATCTTGCCTGCAGGCCTATACTTTTCAAATTATAACTGAAGATGCAAAAATTTTATGTTCTCCCTTCTCCTTGTTCACGACTATGTATCAGCGTGGATGAGAAACTAATTTATTTTCCATCGGCACTTCGTGGGGATTTACCCAGTTTTAAGGCCGGATGACCTTCTTGACGCCAGTCCGGTGGGGAGGGGTTTATTAGTGTAGTATATTGTTAGTGGGACGTAAAGGCAATAAATTATTATTATTATTATTATTATTATTATTATTATTATTATTATTATTATTATTATTATTATTATTATTATTATTATTATTGAGGTATCGAAAGACTTAGGCAGTAGCCTCTCCAAACTTCCAGAATTTCTACAAGCCGTGAAGGTATTAACTACCAGTCCAGAAAACATTAAACTCCCCACCAGATATTATGGTGGTCTACATATTTCTCGGTTTTCATTAGTGCTACTATAACAACGGATGAACTTTCCATTAAGGGGATGTTAACAATTCTACAGTATCACCAACATTCATTTACTTTTCACCTCACTATCCTAACAGCATGTTCCAACTTCGGATGCCGCATCAAATTCTGATGACTAGGCTTAGGAAACCCGTGGTCAAAAACATTTCTGTTTCTTGAAAATACGTAGTCTGATCCCGACATACCTTAATAGCGACAAATAACATAATTCAACGACCGTTCCAATTACAGCCATGAACTGGGAAACGGATACTATTCAACTACACTGATACTCCAAGAGAGAACGGAAGAATTTGGGGGTTGAGTCCAATTAAGACCACATTTGAACTGTTTGTTAATGATCTTAAGTCTATCTGCGTAATGCTAATTCATACAAATCCACACTCTCCCTGATCATGGAATATTTTGAATATTTAATATTATTAGCTTTACGTCTCACTAATTACTTCTACAGTTTTCGGAAATGTCGAGGTACCGGAATTTAGTCCCGCGGGAGTTCTTTTACTTGCCAGTAAATCTACCGACACGAGGCTAACGTATCTGAGTACCTTCAAATACCACCGGACTGGGCCCAAGATCGAACCTGCCCAGTTGGGGTCAGAAAGCCAGTGCCTCAACAGTCTGAGCCACTCAGCCCGACTGGAATCTTTCGACGACATCTATCAAGATTGCAGTTTAATGGATTATGTGGTATGGAAGCCGAAGCAAAATTTAAGAATATTAGAAGGATTGGAATTATGCAGAGATTGTGTCACATAACACAGGCCAAAGAAGGTAGTCGGCCGCTAAAATGTCAATAGACATCAAATAAATGAATAAACTAAACAGCTATCCATGGATGTTCTAGACTATAAATAACAAATAGGTTAGGTGCTACTCTCACAAGCTTCGAAGCAACGATCGCTCATCTGCAATATTCCAAGAAACAACTCAATGCCTACGTGATGAATTAATAAAGGAGTATGTCCCCACTGCGCAGCTTGTATTAGCGTTTGTAGATTCATCGATAACCACTGGCTTAATATTACAATTTTTCGGCTTAAGTCTTTGCTTTCAACATGTCACGTAGGCAAAAGATTAGCCAGCACTGAACAATCAGGGTGACATTATAATCAGAACTATTGAGGTTTGCATTCTCGGAAACGAGCCCACGAGTTGAAAATGCCATTTCTCTCAGTGAAGTACCTAAAAGGTATGGGGGTTAATGTAAAGCACATAAGTCAAGCGAGTGAGCTGATCATTAATGTAAACATGAAAGCCAAGTAGCAAGCCGGTAATCTACTACTAACCGCTGTATGTGTGTGTGTACTCTAAGATCAATGATACGGTAGCTTTCAGTTTAATATTCTGGTCCGCACGGACAAGGCAAGGCAAGGCGTGAAAAATGAGCCCTAAGGCTGAGTGAACTCACTCACTGGCACATGAAGCCAATTACACTTCTGTACACCAACTAACCATGGATTTGAGCTAGACGTGTACTTATCCAAATACGAGGGATGGCGTGTACGTAAGTCTTCTTTCGTATACTTAAGTCTCCCTCAACTATGAGACTGGGGGGCTCCTCTGTTCACTATTAAATAGCTCAGCAGCTCAGTTCCAAGTATTAAAAGTGAGTACAGTTTTGCCTCGGTTCTACCACCACCACCACCACCAACAACAACAACAACAACAACAACAATCCCTGAGGTATCTCATTGTTGAAGACCCGGGGCACATCTCATCTTTGGCACAAAATCCTCAGTAAGTAAATTCATAACAATCGAAGATTTGTACAAATGAAATACAGCGATCGGAGTTCTACGAGGCTTTCTTTACCTGCACTACAAATTATTTGCTGACATCCTTTGTTACAGGATGCCTGTGTATAGATGGATTTTGTAGTTTGGTATTTACCTTTGTAATAGATATTTAAATTGCTTATCAAGATGCTTTGATATTGAATATCATGAATACCGCCGGTATATAGCTTATTTACAGCGTTTGCTGTAATATTACACTAAGTAATACTATTATTTGTTTGATGTGTATCTTCTTGCCTAAATCATCTGTCTGAAGGCACCTCCAGTTTCGAAACGAACCAATCAACGTGACATGGACAAAAATCATCGAATCAACTATTAGTGACACACTGAGCAAAGGTATATTGCTGGATAATCATCTCATTTCCCTTCCATTTCAGACAGTGATGGTTAAGGTAAACATGCATGATTAAAAACGAAGTAATTTTTACAAAAACATTAAACATCTAATCTTTATGTGGAGGGACATACACGTTACACTTTCCAATTTAATTTTTATACATATTTTCCGATTGCTAAAAAGAAAGATTGCGGCACTGAAATTTGACAATATAGTATTCTCCGATGAACTACACACAAGAGAAGAAGTTCTATTGATCGGGCATGTTGGCTATGTAATGCGGGTCGCGTAACTTTCAGGGATTTCATACACTTGCGAATGTATACCGGTAGTTGCTAAGAGTGCATGATATTCTACGTTTCCCATTTAATATTTTATTAGCTTTAATTATCAAAACGTAAATCAGCCTCCATCTAGGCACAAATCACGTGGATAATGAAAGCAAACATATCGATAGGTTCAACTGTTTCTGAGGAAAGTGTACCAGCGAATAATTTATACAATACCAAGCATTCTTTTTCTTTTTAAGCAACTGTACATTATAGAAAATATTTCGTATATTTGCAACTGTTTGAGGGATTTTCTTGACAGGTAGAATTGTATTATTTTTTGGGAAATTTTAAATTTTGAAAGTACAGAATTCCGTGATGGTTTTTCACCTGTAGCTCATACAGTTTTAAATTAAATACAAGAATTCTGGTCCATCCTCCAAAATAACTACAAAAAATCTAATGAACTCTGCAAAATTTCAAGTGAGCCATCCAATGAAGTTACAAAATATGTGGTCAAGGAATAGTTCCATACTTTGTTTATGTATCGACCAGGATAGTAAAATAATTTAACTCAAGCAACAAATGTCATGTGAGGTACAGAGAAATGTTAAGCCCATATAGCATGCACACTACTCTGACTGGAGCGTACACCTCTATAGCAAAATGGAAGTATCTAAAATAAAAACTACAGATAATCTTTATATTAAAATTACTGCAGAGACTAAGAAAGAATTGATCTATTTAATTAACTGGAGAAAAGTGAATATTTTAGGGCATATATACAAGGGAAGAAAGTCAAGTTGATAGGTCAAGTTGGCTACGTAGTGCGGGTCGCGTAACTTTAAGGGGTTTCATATAATAGCGAAGGTACAGAGGTGTAAAAATTGTTAGACTGAACAGCAATAATTTTTGAATATTCATATTGTCGCATTGACTATTTCTTGCCTGACCATAAACATTTTTTTGCGCTGCAGTGGAGATCTTTTACGCGTTACTTGGCTGTTCAAAGCTAATTACAGTGTAGAACACAGGTTACATTTTCTTCCAATTACCTCAGTGACGATATTATAGTAAGTAGTCTCCTCTGAAACTGAAAATCCACAGCCTGTTTCCAGTCATTCGACCGGGTTAGGAATGGAATTAATGAAGCCCCATGTAGCGGCGAGGATAGGAACTGTACCGGCTGCTAAAACGTGCCCTTACCCTCTGGGGTGATGATTAATGACTGGCAGATAAATTGATATTGTAGAGAGTCGCTGGAAAGAAAGATGACAAGGAAATCCGGAGTACCCGGAGAAAAACCTCTCTCGCCTACGCTTTGTCCAGCACAAATTTAATTTGGGTCTTCTCCTTTGAGTCTAACAATTTTCACACCTTTGCACAGTCGGTGAAAAAAATGAGTGCATGATATTGTACGTTTCTCGCATTTAATATTTTTATTCTTCCATTCGAGAGATAGTAAGTTTTAACCTCACCGTTAGCATCTCTGAAGATAGTTTTCTGTCTTTTCTGTTTTCACACCAGGCAAATTCGAGGGACTATAAATATACAGCACTAAATTCCAGTCCTAGATTTTTCCTTTCAGTATCACCGGAAATCTACCGCATAGTATGCAGGTTAATGTGGCGTTAGACACAAGTTCTTTGTACAAAGGTTCGAAGAAGCACATTGTAAAAACTACTGATGACAACATATACACGAGAACTCTGAGCGAGAAAAGTTTAAAAACTCAAGTAAGGCGCTTGAAAAGCTCAGTCCTTGGTAATGCCTTGCAGGCGCTATTATGGAATTGCGCGCAGCATTATCATCTATATGAAACAAAGCCTTCCCATTTAATATTCTTAAGAGCTTGGCTAGTAAATACACAAACTTCTCTCTCCATCTTCAAGACAAAAGTACATCGAAAACAATACCAACAAATGATTACGTACTTTAGGGAAGGGGAAAAATATCTTGCCATTTCCTTCATGTATTATCACATCCTCTGGAACGTTTCTAAAACTCCCTGAGGTTCGTGTTTAGCAGAAAAAAGGAAGTCCAGTAACAAAATATGCATTATAAACATAGTTGATGGCCAAGTTTTTTAAAAATAGTATAGATATAGCTTTTTCATTAAAGAGGAACTGAATATAGTTGTCGTTAGTCCTGATGAATTGATTTGTCAGGTTTTCTGCTGTTTTGTATCGCTCTGGTATCTGAATTAGTGTCAATGCGTCAATTTGCTTTACTTCATTCGGTATAGTACTGTGTAACACATTTCCTTACCTTAAATAATGGTGGTAGGGACTGAAATGCTAGGGGCTTTACGTCGCACCGACACAGATAGGTCTTATGGCAACGATGGGATAGGAAAGGCCTAGGAGTTGGAAGGAAGCGGCCGTGGCCTTAATTAAGGTACAGCCCCAGCATTTGCCTCGTGTGAAAATGGGAAACCACGGAAAACCATCTTCAGGGCTGCCGATAGTGGGATTCGAACCTACTATCTTCCGGATGCAAGCTCACAGCCGCGCGCCTCTACGCGCACGGGACTGAAATGTCTATGAGATTTAAGGTAATCGGATAAAGGGGGTTTACAAGCAAAACATATTAAGTGAATTTTTCTTAGCTCGTGACCTTTACATACCGTCCTATGTGATTCTTTCCACTTTATTCACTGGTGATACCCAGGAAATCACACGAGGTCATTTGAGTAAATGAATTATCTAGTTTTCATTTACTTACTAATGGTATGTTTCAAGAGAGTAATTGTATTCAGGTTAAATACATACAATAAGTAAATCTTCAGCTACACAGCGCTGTACTAGATACTTTACTTTAAAAAAGTCAATTATGATGTAAGTTACAGAGAAATGTTGAGCTCATGTGCCATATACACTACTTTATGATACTTTATACACTACTACATATACACTAGACGTATTGCAAGGAAAGGCTGAGAAAACTTTCATAACTGTTTTTCTCACAAGTACGATTTAATATGTTTTGATTGTAAACCCAGGATTTGTAAATACAAAATAACTATTTACGAAAAAAGGAGAAGTTTTGGTAGCAAACAAAGTCCTAATACACGAAGTATGATGACCAATGACTTCAGAGTCATCTGGTAAATGAAAAAAGGAACACATTGCTTTGGACTGTAGTACGGTCTGTCTTTTCTGTTTCTGTGTCTAGTACAGTTCTATTACGCCTGGATTAGAATCAGGTGTAGACGCTTAAATCTATTTTCCTTTCCTATCCCGCTGCCGTCCTTCCATAACAGTTGCAAATGTTTTGTAATGTAATGTTCTCACCGAAAGGCTGTTAACAGTGGGCAAAAATATAGGACTCATTTTAGTGATAATCAATACTCTAGAGACACAGAAGAAAATGGCTTTTTGCTATACGTAAATATATTGGTACTTCAGTTACACAGCGCTAGACTAGATACTCTTAAAAACTCAGTACTCGGGGAGGTATTGTGGCGACGATGGGGGTACAACTGGGCTAGGACTGAGAAAGAAGCGACTGTGGCTTTAATTAAGGTATAACCCCCGCATTTGCCTGGTGTGAAAAAGGGAAGCCATTGAAAACCATCTTCAGAGCTGACGACGAAAGGGTTTAAAACCACCATCTACCGAAAGCAAGCGCACATCTACACGACGACAACAACAATGTTAGGAAGTGCCAAGGTTTTTGACTGCCCTTCAAAATTCGAGTTTCTCATCCATTATCTAATCCGTGATTTGTAGCCATAAGTCGGATAATCTACCATTGATCACGAGAGAGCTAATGAATATGCATACCCTACTTTTAGTTAAATATGAACGTAACACAGCTGAAGTGTGTGTTATGATTTTCTGGGTCGAGCGGAAGAACTACTTTTTCTTTACAATTTGCTTTACGCCCCACCGACACAGATCGGTTTTATGGCGACGATGGGATAGACCAGCTCTAGGAGTGGGAAGGAAGCGACCTGGTCTTAATTAAGGTACAGCCTCAAGATTTGCTTGGTGTGAAAATTGGAAGCCACGGAAAATCATCTTCAGGGCTGCCGACAGTGGGGTTTGAACCCGCTATCTCCCGAATGCAAGCTTGCAGCTACGTGACCTTAACCCCACAGCCACTTGCTCGGTCTATATTTTTCGTTAATTGACGTGGGTATTACAAATTGGAAAAGTGAGCTCAGTAAAATGTAACAAATATAATTCAGTATTCGGTAGCTTAGAAATCATTTGTATGGATTAAGTCGTAACAGGCTACGATATACATAATTAACTACATTGTGTTTTAAAACCTATCATTATTTTGTGTCCTTAAGCATATCCACTTGAGGTCATATTAAACAAATAATAATTTAACATACTTCATGCATTTGCTGGCAAGACCTAGTGTTTAGGCCTATAATGTGCAATGTCTTCTGGTATGAGCTGGAACAAATTAATTACTTTCATTGACCTGTCTCAATCTCATCCTTGGCTTTGACGATGTGAAAGTGACTGAGGCATGAGCGATGTTAGTAATACTATTCTTGACGCAGCCAGTCCCTGTTATGAATGGTGTGAAAATGTTACTCAGAGGCTCGGCTGGTGCTTGCATTTTAGTGGGTTTGGCAGACTGGTATTAATAGCAACGTCTGGTTCAGCGAGGAAAGCAACGGGAAACTACTCCACTCCTCGTTTTTCTAGTATGCCTTATCAGTGACATCTAGGATAGCTAAGGCAACTGATGGTGGAGCTCTTGAGAATCAAATCAGCCTTCGAACTAAATACTCAACAAACATGTATGCCTCCACTACTCGTCAACCTGCAAATGAGTAAGGAATTAAGTAGTTCTTCGAATCCTGCATAGATGAGGTAATGGTAAATGGCCGGTCAGATGATGTTGCCCTGACTGGAAGGAAGGAACCACAAGGCACACTCGATCATATGAACAACGTTCTTGAGGAAAATTGTGGCCTGAAAATAAACAGAAGACCAAAGTAATGAAGTGTACTAGAGTTGGAAAACAGAATGCTTGAAGGTGAAAAATATTCAGGTATCTGGGAAGACGTATCATTTCAGACCGCTCAAGTACAGTTGACGAAAATGTCTGATATCTAAAGTCAAGGGAGATCTTTTCAAGGAAAGAAGCCTATTAACAGCCAGAAGTCTCTCTCTTAGAACGAGAAAAACATGTGTAAAACCATGCATCTAGAGCATAAGAACTTGCACCATAGAGACCAGGACGCTAAGAGCTACAGATGGGGGAAACAATGGGACTTTGGATGTGGTGCTGGAAGAGAATGATGATATTGTGGGCAGAGAGAGTGACAAAGAAGTACTTGCACGACTGGGTGAAAGGGGGTCATCACTGAAAACGCATGCAAGAAGAAGACATTAACACGTTACTTGGAGGGAAAGATCGCAGGGTGTAATGCGAAAGGGGAAGACCGAGAAAAGAGTTTAAATACGGGATCATAACAAGAAGAGGCTTCAAATATACAGAGGGACTGACATCTGAACGGAGCTTACAGGTTGAGAAGAAGAAGTAGAAGATAAGGAGGCGGAGATACATTGAACGAACAGAACTTTGCAACAACACAGTTGAATCTCGCCATAGAAATGATGGAGAAGTTGTGAGGTATTTTTATTTTGTTTTAAACTGTAGTTTTTCTCCAAAATATAATAATGATGTCGGATGTTTATGACCTAAATAAGTACAAGATATTCAAAGAAATATGCCCTAAAACCAGCTAAATATGACCTAAAAAGGTAAAATATGACAAACATTTCAGGCATTGCTTATAAGTATTAGAGGATATTAGAGCAGACAAATTTAACCATGCAAACTGACAGAGCTAGAGAAGATAAATTAAAAACCTTATACTTCATTCAGTACGAGTATCATAACCCCAAGGTGCAGTTCTGACTCTGTTTTCCAAAGAAGGAACCAAGAATTAAGAATGAACTTGGTAACTGCCGGCGTACGTTCGTATAACATCTCTTTCTCGGAATCACGTCTTCATCTGTTTCCGACATCCACTACCGTATTTTGAAACACTGCGCTTGAAAATCGACGCCGATAACATGTACCTTGTTAAAAATAGCGCTCTACTTACACTAACGTGCTAAAAATATAACCGAATATGACGTTATATCTCTGAAATGAGTAAGATATGACCAAAGTAACATAAAAGTGTTCCAATTTCTGTAACCCTAGTGTGGTTGAGCCAAATATAATTCCAGTTATATTAATTTCAATTTCTTCCTCAAGGATGTCCATTGCGGGTTCGCTGAATTCATTTTAGGTGGAAAAAACATTTTGAATTCTGTAAGTACTTTTTTAAAACAAACACGGAATTCCTTTCTTAAATTTATGTTAATCTAAAAAAAGAAGTATTACACTCATTTTTATTTTAGCACCGAATGTTGCATACAAACAGAACTCTGCATTTTAAAATGTCATATTCCTTCATTAAATATGTAATTAAAACTAAATTTATAAATTAATTTGGATCTTATTTTTACGTCCTTTTTCCGGTTTGAGGTCCTTTTTTTGGATATTTTGGGTCTTTCTAAAGTTTTATTTAGGTCTTCAACTTCCGAGCCGCAGTCATGACTAATGTCACATAGTTACTGAAGCAGAAATATCTGATCATTCTTTTCTCTCTTCCTTCCACAGTTAAGCACACTGCCTGGTTAGCTGACACTACGCGGTGCGATTAACGTTATTTATCCCCGGCTTGGTTGGAGACAGGTCGGTGCGTACGACATGTAGGCCGGCAATAATTTAAGTGATATGCGGCTTGAAGGAAAGTGTAAGTTGAACTTAGTTGGCAGCGTTCGCTCGCACAACTTTTGCCCAATGCACAGTAATTGGCTGAATTGTGCGGTGCGGTCTTTTAGTTTAATGTTGTCGGCCAGTATCGTCATTTGTTTGTCAAGCGGTAAACTCTTCCATGAGCAGCGCTGGCTGTAGTATATGTGTGTTACAGATATGCCTCCAGACAAATGCCCCCACCCAACCCCCAACCTCTCGGAGCTGTCTGTACCCTCTGGGAACAACACTTCACAGCCAAAGTACTCGGATAGTCTCGCTGTCTCAAACAAGAACTAGTAAATTATGAGAAAAATGCTTCACTTCACGCATGAAAAGGTCTTGATAGCACTGCGCACTTTTCAACCGCCTGAAGGCTGGTACGGGTTACCGTTCTAGCATATAAACGAGTTTTGATGACGATGATGGTGATGATAATTATGTCTAAAGGAACCTAACAGCTAGATCATCAGCCCCTAATAGTACGAGGTGCAACGAAATGGAACGAAATTAAATCTTCCAAATGTATCCACTGACTAAAACGAATGATGAAAAAATGATCGTGAATCCAAAACAATTAGTGGATCCAATTCACTATGTCCCATATTCTGAGATGGTGCTTGTTGTTCAAAGGGGTCCAAAATCCAATTCACCGGCCCCTCATAATTGTAGTTGTACCGGGAGGTACACCTCAACTCCGCAGATTCAAAATAAGCGCCTTAATGAACTCCTCTATCGACCAAAATGTGAAATTGCTACTACTTAAAGTTGAGACTTTAATTAGATGTCACCACTAAAGTATTAAGTAACTGTGTTATTCTGAAGTTGCCTAAACTGACCGGATTTATTTGCTTTATGTTTGTTTACTTCAATAAGTTTAAACTTTCCTCCATAGATGTTATTTCAGAAACCATAGTCATGCACTCTGGTGCAAGGTAAAGGAAGTGTTATTGAAAGAAATTTTGTGTTTATAGATTTTCACAACTTTAATTTGTTTTTATGTAATTCTAGGTTTTCAACACTTCTCTCTATTTCCGCCAGTTTTGAATCTGGCCAATGAACATTTTCTGTTATTTATTTTCAGCCTCTCACAGGCTTCTTGTTCAGTTTTGAGTGTAACATTTGGGTTCAGCCAATAAAAATGAGAGGGTGTGTCCGGATTAGCCCAGAATCCTCTCGAACCTACCCGGAGGGTATATAAGTTGCTGCTTTTCAAGTTTCCTTGTCTACTGATCGTCGTCTTTTTGAGTGTGTGTTAAGGCAGAAGGCGCGCCTCTTTCTTCGGCAGGCAGAACATCAGCCAGGTAATAGCCACATAAATTCAATCTTTCTTGCCGTTTCCGCATACTTATCCTAGGGGAAGGTGCGAATTTCTAACTATGTAACCGTTTTAATGTAAACTTCTTCCTTTTCATGTAAAATTTCATAAAGTCTTTAACTGTAAATCGGGGATAGAGAGTGAGTTACCCTCTCGAGCTCGCCTTCATCTTGGTTTGAGGTGACTACGATTTCGTAACTGTTTTCTTTCCTGTAATATATTAAAGTTATTTCCATGCGAGCCACCTCAGTAGCTTGGAACTAACCCCAGTTTCATCGGCCGAGAGCCCTGTAGGTTTTTAATATTTCATTATCTGGGAGCGCAGTGCACGCCTCCATTCAGTTTGTGTTCGGGCCATTTATTTAACCTGTTCTTTTTTCGCAGAGGCCCAGTAGGTTGGGTACTAGATACCCCTGTGTAAAACTATTTCCATTTGTAAATTGTGCATTGTGAGGCCAGATAATGTAAGACTTGGACGTAATGTTCCCTTGAGTAGGTTGTAAGAAATTGAGAGCATGTAAGCTCTTTCATAAGTTTTGGTAATAGTGAGAGGTGCCTCTGGAAAGCTAGAGATTGTAAATTTTGGAGCAAGTGCTCTTGAATTGGGGGATTTCTGCCATTGACTAAATTCTTCCTCATTTTGAATTGTAAATTTTGTAAACTTGATCTTGTAGCTCGGAAATTGTAAACTAAGGGCTTGAAGCCCCAAATCTGTAGTATTTCGCTAATCTCCGATTAACTTAGTCTTGTTTCAAGATTGGCATTGTACCTCATGTTTCGTTGTTATGTTCACTCAGTGGAAAAATTGTTAAGTTTGTTGTTTTGAAGAAATACAACCTTCAGTTCAAGTGTTAAATTGATATTGTAGATAGACCCATTCACCCCAGCACCTTATTTCACCTCTCTGCGATCCACCAAACCTCGGTAACAGTAGTAATTACCGTTAAAGCAGAACCATGGTGTTCCTCCTATAGTGATACTTATCACAGGTAAGGTTGTTTATTGATACTCGATATTTGTTTTAAGTCGCAACGACACAGATAGGTCTTATGGCGACGATGGGACAGGAAAGGCCTGGGAGTGGTAAGGAAGCGGCCGTGGCCTTAATTAAAGTACAGCCCCAGCATTTGCCTGGTGTGGAAATGGGAAACCACGAGAAAGCATCTTCAGGGCTGCCGACAGTGGAGTTCGAACCCACTATCTCCCGGATGCAAGCTCACAGCTGCGCGCCCCTAACCGCACGGCCAACTCGCCCGGTAACAAGTAAGGTGGACCCACGGTATGCCCCACATGATGACATCACTCACAGGTAACATAGACCCAGGGTGTTCCTCACATAAGGGTACTACTCACAAGCAACGCAGATACGTAGTGTTCCTCACATGGAGGTACTAATCATGAACGCCGGCTAGATCCGTGGTGTTAGCCATATAGTGATAATAATCACAGGCCATGTATACCCACGGTTTTACTCACATCGTGGCACTTATCATAGGCAACGTAAACCCACGGCGTGTCACACATTACGGCACCACCCACAGGCAACACAATCCTATGGCGCTCTTCATATGATGGTACTACTCCCATAGTAATCCTCCCTCGATTATATTAATTACAGACGTTGGTATATATTTTCCAACAGTCTACGGAAAGAACTGTATCAGAATTCGAACACACGGCGATGCTCAGAACCTCTCATTTTTAAACACAAATACGTGGATAATGAACTGAATTACGTTTTCATCTGTGATACCAGTGTCTTAAATTTCTTAAAGTCATCTCATCCCTGAGATGACAGTGGTAGTGTTAACGTTGTTAGGCCTTTGTGCGTGACTCTTCGTGTCTCTTATAGGGAAGACACTCAATTTTCTGGTCCACGACGTCTCAAAAGATACTAGTGTGGTAGCCCGGAGCGACTGGCGAATGTGACACACAGAAAGAAAAGAAGAGATTGGGGGAGAAAGGGAGGAAACATGAGAAGTGCGGAAGGCAAATCCTAATTGCTTCAGTCCACTAGATTAACAAGACAAGATGGCACGGAAAGCGGCTAGCATTCTTGACGGTGAGTTTCCAATTACAGCCGAATAAGCAAACCCTCACTTCCAGAACTTCACTAACCGTCAGAATAAGGACTAAAAAGAACAAATGCTGTTCATTATGAAATAAATTCGCTTTAGACGAGTCTCATTTTGTTGGGGCATGTTTTCATAATTTACAGTAGTTTTTATTTATTTTAAGACAAAGAAACAATACCATTAGCTCTATGCACTCAGTAAAAGTAATAACTGATCAATATTGCAAATCCAGCTCCTGAGAACAGCCAGAAGAACCTGCCTGTGGCAAATTAAATAAGAGTGATCTAGCATCAGCACAGAGTTGTCATTCCGATAGTGATAAGAGCACTACGACATATTTTCCGCTAGCTGTAGGATGTACTTCATCAGCTAAATCTTAAAAAGATCATCTACGTCGCGCCGCAAAAGACGGTGGTCTTAAAAACCTGTAGCGATATGAATAAAGTGCTAAATAGAGATCTGAAGGATCCAATTGAAGAACATCAGAAGGTGAATAGCGTTTCACGGGGACTGGATGGTAATCCCATGGAACGTATTTGAAAATTCGAGAAACCCGAAAAAATCCTGAATTATTATTATTATTATTATTATTATTATTATTATTATTATTATTATTATTATTTGGCCTGAACTACTGTGATCTTATAATTTTAATTACTCTGAATGGTGCAATAATTATCGCTGTTCACTACTACAGGTATTGAACGAAAACTGAGTCATTCTTCAACTTGGTAATATAGATACGCAAGTCGAAAACAGATGAGTAGCTTTTGGTCTCAACCTCGCAACCTTGAGTACAGGAGACGCGTACAATACTATATCACAATGAATGAGTAATCGAAAATCTAATGACATCTGGTAAGGAGTCCCCGTTCTGTAGTCGCTTTACGAAGCTTCAAACCCTTAGAGCAGACTTGTTGCTGACTCGGGCGTACTTCATCCTGCTGTACGCACAGTCTCTAAAAGAGAACATAATAACCGTGAGCTCTTACCTCGTACCCAGAGGCCCCAGGTTCGATATACGGCCTGGTCAGGGTCATTTACCTGGATCTGAGGGCTGGTTCGAGGTCCACTCTGCCTACGTGATTACAATTGAGGAGGTATCTGACGGTGAGATGGCGGACCCGGAATAGAAAGCCAAGAATAACGGCCGAGAGGACTCGTCATGCTGACCACACGTCATCTCGTATTCTGCAGGAGCGGTCGCTTGGTCAAGCATAGTCATTCGGGGCTTTTGCACCATGGGGTTTGGTTTGGTATGTACAATTAAAGACATTCGTTCACGTTTCACATAACTGTATTACGGAGAAACCTGTGATGATCAACATCCTTATTGAGTAAATGATTTCCCCTTCAGATAATTACGAATGCATAATGTAAATAGATAATTTTCACACTGTCGTGGAAATAGACTTGGGGCAGGGGAACGTATGTATAGGTCTAATGATAGCCGTGCAGGCTAATAACTGCATATATGACTGGAAACAGGCTGCGGATTTTCATTTCCATATTGACCACAGATTCTTCTCCTTCTTCTTCTCGTGTCTTATACGGTCCGAGTATTGGTGATCATCAGAACTACTGTAGACTTGTTCACAGACCTTTACAAAACATTTGAAACCACTGACGGAGGTATTTCAGCCAGGAGATTAACAGCCTCCAGTGACCGACTCGTTGGCTGAATGGTCAGCGTACTGCCCTTCGATTCAGAGGGTCCCGGGTTCGATTCCCGGCCGGGCCGGGGATTTTAATCGTTTCCGATTAATTATTCTGGCTCGGGGACTGGGTATTTATGTCTGCCCCAACACTCTCCTCTACATATTCAGACAACACACCACTCTGCCAACCCCCACAGAAACACGCAATATTGATTACGTCCCTCCATATACGGCTGGCGTCAGGAAGGACATCCGGCCGTAAAACAGGGCCAGATCCACATGTGCGACTCAGTTCACACCCGCGATCCCACATGTGTGGGAAAAGCGGTGGAAGAAGAAGGATGAAGAGTTGGAGTAGGCCTATTCCCTAGTTCTCCCCGTTGCGCATGACGTATTAGAAATATTCACTGTTTCCATCAGCTCTTTATCGGTCGCCAGGTTTTCGACTAGGATTTTTGTAATAATAATAATAATGTTATTTGCTTTACGTCCCACTAACTACTGTTTTACGGTTTTCGGAGACGCCGAGATGCCGGAATTTAGTCCCGCAGGAATTCTTTTACGTGCCAGTAAATCTACCGACATGAGGCTGACATATTTGAGCACCTTCAAATACCACCGGACTAAGCCAGGATCGAACCTGCCAAGTTGGGGTCAGAAGGCCAGCGCCTTAACCGTCTGAGCCACTCAGCCCGGATCGGATTTTTGTACGCTTGCTGATACCAGTAGAGATTAGTAATACGTCGGATATCTTTTTCACCCACAGCCACTTTACGAAGAACCTGGACCATCTTCTGGTGTCGCCAGCGATCATATGCCTTGATATGATTGACGAAACACACAGCCACGTCCCTGAATTACTGAACGAATACTTCCAACACGAACAGGGCCTCGCGAAAGTAGAGGGAGTTGGCGAAATCCAAATTGTGCTTCACCTGTGTATTGTTCACACTTATTTTTTGCAAACATCAATAATATAAATATTGTATTTATCCTAAATTCACAAAACAATATTTAACATTACGTTAAGTTTCTCTTAATAATAAATAATCTGACTTCAGCAATCGCAAATATACAAGATTTTACTTTTATTCAGAGTAAGGAAAACAGAAATCGGTGGTAAATACATTTTTAATAAACAGACCTTGTAAAATAATTTAAAACGCACGAAACTAACTTTTCCCTAGCAAGCTTCTTCCCGATACAACTGATCTCGAGTAAGCTTGTTTGTGACATCAAACAAGAGGGCGGTTAGTAAGAGGAGAAAAAAATAATGAAGAGCACTGGGGAGAGACGGTCTGAATCATCAAAGGGGGGTGGGGGTGGTAACGGGAATAATTGGATGGGTTTGTCAATACTGCAGTACAAATAGCACCTTGTACGATCACTCCCAGCGCCGTGGTCAGAAAACTAAATGTTCACCGGTATCGTCATGATTCTACGCAGGGCTGTCATTTCTGAGTAAGGCGAGATAATGTCTGTAAGACGAAGCATTCACTTATTAGAAGAATATAGTCGTAGGTTACTACACGCATGCACACAAATGGTGTCCCGATATAAACCAAGCATGGCGTCCCTCCATTTTCTCGCTTAACACATTGCTGCAGGTAGACAGCTCACTACAGGACTGTTATGACTGAAATGGGCAGAGTGGTGGATGTATAACAGTACATACACAGTGCCTTCAGCACTACCCCTTCACTCCCTTCCCTCCTGCACAGTACTGGAGAGGCCTTCAACACCACCCCTTCACTCCCTTCCCTCCTTTACAGTACTGGAGTGGCCTTCAACACCACCCCTTCCCTCCCCCCACCTTTTCAATACTGGAGTGGCCTTCAGCACTACCCCTTCACTCCCTTCCCTCCATTTCAGTATTGGCGTGGGGTAGTGTTGATTGTTTATGTCGGAACACCATTTTCAGTACTGGAGTGGCCTTCAACACTAGCCCTTCACTTCCTTCCCTTCTTTCCTGTACTGGAGTAGGATAGTGTTGATTGTTTATGTCGGAACACCGTTTTCTATATTGGAGTGGCCTTCAACACTACCCCTTTACTCCCTTCCCTCCTTTCCAGTACTGGAGTGGGGTAGTGTTGATTGTTTATGTCGGAACACCATTCTCAGTACTGGAGTGGCCTTCAACATTACCCCCTTCACTTCCTTCCCTCCTTTTCAGTACAGGAGTGAGGCAGTGTTGATTGTTTATGTCGGAACACCATTTTCAGTACTGGAGTGGCGTTCAACATTACCCCCTTCACTCCCTCCCCTCCCTTTAAGTACTGGAGTGTGGCAGTGTTGAATGTTTATGTCGGAACACCATTTTCAGTACTGGAGTGGCGTTCAACATTACCCCTTCAATCCCTCCCCTCCTTTTAAGTACTGGAGTGTGGCAGTGTTGAATGTTTATGTCGGAACACCATTTCTGTGCATGCGGGTACAAATTCAAAGACCATAAAGAGCAGTAAACTAAGTCAATGGCGTCTGCGAAAACGGTAGAAGTAGTTAGTGGCACAGGAAACTAATAAAGTTTTTTTTAACTAAGTCGGTTTAGTACAACAGTGCATCTGCAGACGACCATAACAGAACACTGTTCAAAAGTCCTCCAAATGATGAGATTACAAACCTGTATAAATCGTCGACGTAGGACGGCAGAGAAAACGCAATATCATAGGATATAAAGAAAATATTAGTATAATTTCGTCGATCATCTCAACATTCCGTCACCGAAATGGTTTCACTACAGGGCAAGCGGATTTCTTTCACTTCACTGCCATCCTGTCGTGTTTCCAATCTAGTAGTCTCTTCACATGTCATTCTTAACGACAGTATGTGTTTGTTGATAATTCCACAACAATATTTGAAAATGAACCACGGTATAAGTAGGAAGTCATCCAGTCCACTGCCATTTTAAGTAGAGTATTGATTCCTTCGTAAATTTTCGGCACAGAAACAACACATCCCGTGATCTGGTTACTCTGTATCACAGATTACAATAATGTTCTATTGTGTTGTAACACTGTCTGCCTTACATATGCATGCACTTTATATGCATGTTACATATTTTAGAGTTCCTATTGTTTCTATTGATTTATTATAATATGTTCCACATTACAATTAAATGCGAAGCTTTTCTCACGTCCGAGCAATTATTTATGATATATTATTATAAACATTGTACTATAATAATCATACATATTTACTCCAAATTAGCTCATTTACATCCAAATACTGAAATTATACAACAAATGCTACAACTAAAGTAAACTCACAAATTTTATTATTTTCATAAACCACACTTCACAATATATGTATATGGGATGAAAGAAGATCGGAATGAAGATCAACACTGGGAAGACTAATGTGATGAGTATAGGAAAGGAGGAGATTGTTGTTTATATAAGATTAGAAGGAAAGGAATTGGAACAAGTAAAATCATTCAGATATTTGGTAAGTTTGTTAACATGGAATGGAAGCTGTACAGAAGTAAGAAGCAGAATATCTATGGGAAAAGAAGTTTTCGGAAAAGTGAGAACGCTTTTGACATCTAATGCAATCCTTATTGATTTAAGAAAGAGGTTCACGAAGTGTTTTGTGTGGAGTATGGTGTCACATGGAGCTGAAACATGGACATTAAGAAAGATAGAAACAAAGTATTTAGAGCGTTTTGAAATATGGTTGTGCAGAAGAACGGAAAAAGTGAAGTGGACAGATGAAGTGAGAAATGATGACGTGCGAAGGAAAGAGACACCTGATGGAAACGAAAAGGAAGAGGAAAATATCATGATTGGGTCACACACTATGTAGAAATTGCCTTCAACAGAGGATGGTGGAGGGAAAAATAGATGGAGGAAAAGGAGGAGGAAGAAGAAGGTTTGGAATGTTAACAGATGTCAAACAAGGGAGAAGCTATGAACAACTGAAAAAAGATGCTCAGGACAGAGAATCGTGGAGGATGTCCATTTGATACCTGTCTCAAGACAGATTCACAGAAGATGATATTGGATGAGGTCTAGTGCAGGTCCTCGAGTTGACGCCGTACAGGCGACATAGGCGTCTGTGAGGATGAAGTCATACCTATGACGAATTCTAATGCTGAAGACGCCACACACACCCAGCCCCCGAGCTATTGGAATTAACCAATGAAGATTAAAATCCCCGACCCTACCGGGAATGGAACCCGTGGACTTACCCATTTTTCGTGTGAGTATTTCTCTGTAAATGAAGCTCATTAAGAAACAACTCGTCGCCCACCATCAGTTCACAAGTTGTACTGAACATGTTACGCCTAGACATCTCAGCCAACTACTGGGCCGTGCTTTTATAGGATATGATTCAAACCTATACCATTTGGAAGGTACGTGGCTCAATCATCGCATTTAGGATTGTCACCTAGGTGGCAGTTCCTTACTTTGACTTTTCTTAAATGTTTTCAAAGAACTCGGAAATTTATCGAATATTTCTCGTGATAAATTTTTCCAATCCATTACGCCTCATTCTGTAAATTAATACTTACCCCAATTTCTCCTATTGAATTCCAACTTTTACGACCTTTCCTGCTTTAAAAATCTCCGATCAAGCTTATTCGTCAATTAACGTCATTCCACACCATCTCTCCACTGACAGCTCGAAAAATATCACTTAGACGAGCATTTCATCTCCTTACTCCCACGTCGTCCCAGCCCAGAGTCGGGAACATTTTCGTAACACAGTTCTTTTGTCGGAAATCACCCAGAAGAAATCGTACTACTCTCCTTTGTATCTTTCCAGTTCTCGTATCAAGTAGTCTTCGTGTGGGTTCCGGACACTGGAACTGTACTCCAACTGCGGTCTAACTACACTCGCTCTGACCTTTTAGCTGTACAACTTTTTAAAAAGAAAACGATGAGAAAAAAGTAACTAACGTCTTCCCAGACAGACAGTGAATAACTGTATTCCCTTCACCAAATACATATTCCATGGGCATATTTAATTAATGGATTATCAAGTTCCTCGCAACATCGAACACGTAGAATCCTTCATTTTCAATTTTCAACCAACAGAACAGACTACGTACTTAAATGCTCTAAGGTTGGTTGCTATTCATGTCAGCTTCAGCGAGAAGTCGTAACCATATAAGTCATCATGCCCTCTTGGTAAGTATGTAGACCAATATTCAGTGCAAGGTACTCAATACAGATGAGTGACAACTCTCTGAAATCTCTCCTATTTAAGAAATAATTAATGGTGTTGTACGAAATAAGAAAAGTTAAAAAGGTCCTGGCATGACTTATAGGAGCGAAGTCTATTAATGGTGGAACTGAAAGACATATGCTTGTAACATACAATTCTTTCCGACTATCAAATAATAATAATAATAATAATAATAATAATAATAATAATAATAATAATAATAATAATAATAATAATTGTTACCGTGTTTTGGTGGTAGTTATGCATGAAAGAAGGTGCTGGGTGGTGAAGGGGTCTCAAGCTACTAAAGTGAAATTAATTTTAAAATTTAACAAGGTTATATTTTCTTTTCAAAATTAGGTAACAACAAATAGAACAGGTACTTAGTAGCCGAAACACGATTGACAATTACATTTACATAGGTACCCCATTTGGGGCTTCAAAAGGTCAGAAACATAATTCTTGAGCCATGAGCCCAAACTTACAATGAACACCATACAACAAAGGGGCCGAAAACCCCCAAACATGCCAGAAACACCGGCTTCCAATTACATCCAAAAGCCTCCTTGAGGCAGAAACACAATTTTCAAAAAGGGCAACTTCCCCTTAAAATACAAGCCTATCATAGGCCACTCCGAACTCCACCTTTAAGCCGTCCTCAAAGGACATATACACAGGAGCAAAATACCCAATCTACTGAGGTCTGTTAAATGACAAGAAAGTTAATACATGACCTCTAAAATCACAATTTGAGAGGAGGCGAACTTGCACTCCTAATACACTTTGTCTTTAAGACCTATTTTGGCTCTAAGGCCACTGATGCGAGGGCTAATCCCATACTACAGAGGTGACTTAAAAAACTACTAACTTACATTACTGAAGAATAGGTTGCGAAAAATAAGTTCACCTCAAACAATGTGAGTGGGAGCTCGAGAGGGTTAACACTCTCTATCCCAGAATGTCGCTTTACAAGAGAATAGAAGAAAAGAGAAATTACATTTTAGGAAAAGGTTACATAGGGGAACGCTTAGAACCTGCCCCGAAAGTTAAACTGCTGAGCTGGCAAAAAAAAAAAAATTATTAATCGGCCATTACCTTATTGTTGACCGCTGCCGAGGAAAGAGGCGCTTCCCGCCTCCTGCTATGTACTTAATACACTGAAAGATGGAACAGAAGTGGCTCGGAGACCCTAAAATCAGCAGTTTAAATACTCTCGCAGAAAGTTCTAGGCGTTAGGGGAAAGAAAACACCCTCCCACAAAGATTTTATTGGGTAGGACCCCGCAACAGATTCAAGTTGGGAAAAGATACACCAGATTGGTCAGAAATTAATTGAAAAAATTCGTGATTGGATACATTCAAAACAAGGGGAAGAAAGGGGTAAATATTGCCAACTTAAACAATGACAGAAAGAAATTTAACAAAGAACAAACTCCTGAAATTAAATTTTCTCCACCAAAATAGTTCTTTGACTCCGCACTAGGGTGCACTATTGTTGATCTTCAGTAGTGTCCTCTAGAAGAGAAAGTTCACACTTCTTAATACAAGCAAGACAAAAGTACGTCGAAAATGACACAGTTCACAAACTCAAAATTTTCCAGGTAGTAACATCTTCTGAGAAATTTGGAAATTAAGACCGTAGATAAAGTTCAGACTTCCTCCAGAAGAGGAGTTTCAACTGGCGCAACTTTTAAATAAACGGTGTGGAGGTGTACCGCCCGGTACAATAATAATAATAATAATAATAATAATAATAATAATAATAATAATAATAATAATAATAATAATGTTATTTGCTTTACGTCCCACTAACTACTTTTTAAGGTCTTCGGAGACGCCGAGCTGCCGGAATTTAGTCCCGCAGGAGTTCTTTTACGTGCCAATTAATCTACCGACACGGGGCTGTCGTATTTGAGCACCTTAAAATACCACCGGACTGAGCCAGGATCCAACCTGCCAAGTTGGGGTTAGATGGCCCGCGCCTTAACCGTCTGAGCCACTCAGCCCGGCATTCCGACTATCCTCAGCTACTGTGACAAATTGGGGGCGACCACTCAATAAATGGCCGAACGAAAACGGGAGAGAACACAGAAAACGTTTAAACCGAGCGGGCATTATAGGAAAACACAGGAATGCACAGGATGCGTGGAAGAGGAGGATGGAGAATGTATTGGAAATAGCTACCCGCAAAAAATATAATAAAAAGAGAGCATTATATTGGAGATTGGATGTTGTAGGAAGAAAAAATCTGTGACAAGCGTTATGTATATATTTTATTTCAGCCTCTCTCCTTTAGGATACACAGGCCATTTCTAGTACGATAAAAAGTGGTCTTTGAACATGGTGGACGAAGTTGTGTTCGTGGGCGAGGCAGCTTGTAACACAGCATGTGCTCAGGAGTAGCTCTCTTGCTCCAGGGATGGCAAGCATACTGTGCACTTCACAACGATTGTTTCACTATACCAAGCTCTGATTTGGTAGAATGGTTTACTGTGTTGGTGGAACGGTATATTTTGTTAGGGATTTACTTCTAGATTCCAGGGCTACGGCACCCAAACCTAGCAGAACAGAGTGGTATTTAAAGTTGTTTAAAGGCGAGAGATTCGAGTCAGTAGATATGCTTGTCGAATTCAGCTATGGTTCGAGCAAGTCGTTGGCAGCCGGCCTATCTCGGTAACCAAAGAAGAACATAATGACGTGGGAACAGAAATTACGCGAACTTACATATTATTATTATTATTATTATTAATATTATTATTATTATTATTATTATTATTATTATTATTATTATTATTATTATTATTAAATAATAATAATAATAATAATGTTATTGACTTTACGTCCCACTAATTAATGTTACGGTTTCCTGAGACGCCGAGGTGCCGAAATTTAGTCCCGCGGGAGTTCTTTTACATGCCAGTTGAATATACCGACACGAGGCTGACGTATTTGAGCACCTTCCAATACCACTGGTTGAGCCAGGATCGAACCCAACAATATAGGGTCAGAAGGCTAGCTTCTCAACCGCCTGAGCCACTCATCCCAGCATGCAAACTTCCCTCAGCCTTTGTTATTGAAGTGCGACGCACTGTTTACTCGCGACAGCATTTTCAACAGTCACAATTCCCATCTCTAGGCCCATGAAAATTCAGATGCATAATTAATATAGAGCGTTGGATATAAAATGTACTTTGTTACAGTTGGTATCAAATTGTTGCACTGTAACCTTTCTATGTCATCTGACTGGTGGAATGTTCTGTGTATTCGCCCAGCGAGCAGCTGCTTGCCAGTGCGTCAGAGGTCACCTGCGGTCTGGCAATAACAACCCGTACTTGCTCACTAAGGAGCCTCCGTGGCTCAGACGGCAGCGCGTCGGCCTCTCACCGCTAGATACCGTGGTTCAAATCCCGGTCACTCCATGTGAGATGTGTGCTGGACAAAGCGGAGGCGGGGCAGGTTTCTCTCCGGGTACTCCGGTTTTCCCCTCTCATCTTTCATTCCAGCAACACTCTCCATTCTCATTTCGTAGCTTCTGTCACTCATTAATATAAATCACTTTGGAAGTGGCGACCCCATCGTAATAACAGCCTATATACGATGCATTCATCACATCCCTGACCCGCTCAAAGACTGGAAAACAGGTTGTAGGTTTTTATTTTCACTTGCTCTTTAAGATCTTTAATTCGTCCCTCTTGATATGTTTACTGATTCATGTCGTTTTATCACATTTGGACTAAATTCTTCCACCCCCATTTTTTAATAATCTTCGATCAAGTCCTAATATGATGAACTCCGTAATCGTTTTGCCAATTGAAAAGAATTTCTTTAGGAGAGGCGGACGGCTGGCTCATTGTTTATATTTACAATTTCATTGTCCTGAAAGTAAACAGAGTGACGTAAACTTAACTTACCCTTATTTCACAACATTCTTATATATAGATTTTTTTTTTGCTAGGGGCTTTACGTCGCACCGACACAGATAGGTCTTATGGCGACGATGGGATAGGAAAGGCCTAGGAGTTGGAAGGAAGCGGCCGTGGCCTTAATTAAGGTACAGCCCCAGCATTTGCCTGGTGTGAAAATATGGGAAACCACGGAAAACCATTTTCAGGGCTGCCGATAGTGGGATTCGAACCTACTATCTCCCGGATGCAAGCTCACAGCCGCGCGCCCCTACACGCACGGCCAACTCGCCCGGTTATAGAAATTTTAGGTTTTAGGTTTTAGTGTTTTAATAATCATATTTACGATCCACCTAACAATTTGCTAATAACGCGTAGCAGAATGATATCGTCGTAGTTAGTACGTATTCAGTTGTTAACCATACGTAATAGGCTATTATGATTAAGCATAAACAAACTCTGAAATATGTGAATGTAATACATAGTTCTCGGTTGATCATTTCCTCCTATAGTCGCTCTATTAGTGCTAGACGATTGTCCTCTTTATATTAATCGTATCCTTACTATGACAAACGATATGTCGTTTTAGAGTGAATTTCTCTTCAAATGGTTCGTTTTGTTACAAATTAAACCTTTTGCCAAACCTTGATCGTACATAAATCCGTACAATACTTCCTATTCGTGTCGAAATGACAACAAAGTTGAGTGTGTCCCCTTTGAACTTTCCGCACTAAGCTCCACTGCGTTAACTGAGACTAACTGCGAATGCAACCTGCAGTGCACGAGAGCACAGCGGACAGTGACGTCACACCCCTGTGCCAATGCAATGTGCCCGCTGCCCGTGTAGGTGTAGGCAGCCAGTTTCCCAGCATCTGCATATCACTGAACACGATAGAAGGTGAAGTTGCAACACAAGGCGGCAGCGCTTCCCAGTTGTCCAACAATATGCACAATTAGACATTAGTTTGAAAAGAGGTAGGCACATTTCCTGTCCAACGAGATCACCATCTCCCATTCGTTTTTGAACTTTGTCTTATGGAGGCACATTAAACAATTTGTTAATCCATCTGGAAGAAGCAACCGAGAGACTTCAGGTTACTGTTGTTCCAATCAGAGAAATGCAGTTATGTGTGCAGAACGGTGTTTTACGACGGACTAAGGCATGTTTAACCATCGATGGATGGCATTTTGAGTACCTCTTCTGGCGATCAGTTTTGTTTCGATCTCTGTTTTTATTTTTTTTGTGTAGAGAAGAAAGTAAATTTATAGAACATTATCATGTTGACATGCAGTGTTTTCCGGTAGTTAAAAGCATTTTCTCTCGCATTAACACATTTGCATTACATATTTTAAAAGGAAATACTTGCGTCCAATTTGAGTTACACCATTTCGCCAATATCTCAGTTAACCGGTTACGTAACATAACGACATTGGGAGAACGATTAGCGCAGCTGAGTGTTACGAAAAGTGTTGCATATAAGGTGAGACGTGATGCAATAGCATTGAGGAAAACGATGGCAAACTACCTCACTCCTCCTCTTGTCTATGCGTCTCACTTCGGCACTGAGATTCGTTGCTGCGGTTTCCCCGCAACCACATAACCTTTAGTGGTGCTATTTGAGAATCCAACCACCCTCTGGGCTGATGACCTGACTGACAGATCTAATTAGAGTTACTTTGAGGTACTCTCTCTCTCTCTTCAAATGTGCCCACAATTTTACGCTCTGAATAGACGGTGATATCAGATACCAATTGTTTCACAAATGCACCGACAACGAACATTATCATCCGCCACTGGAACATTTCTCGAACATCCACGGTTGTTTCCACTGCGCAGTGTAGAATAGTTATAACGTTTACATTGTTTATATTGCTATATTGTTTATCTCACTCACTACACTGATACCAGATTGAAACACTTCTGATACCGTCTTTGTCCTTCGTCGTCGTCTTTTTCGTCGCCTTCTTCTTCGTCTTTTCTGGCCGTATATGTACCCGCCAAACGGGCACTCCCGGACTCACTCAGGGTCGACTCGTCTGACTCGGAGAGAGTATGTCCAACGTTCTTGTTCCAGATCTAATGGCACTTAATTTTCCTTAAAGCTGGGTTCACACGGTGCGAGTAGACTCGGAGCGAGTGGACTCGCATGATGCGTGCGCATGTTTGGCCCGCCACTCGCATCATGTGAACAGTTCATGCGAGTCCAGTTGCCTGAGTTTGAGAGAAGCGAGTCAACTCGGACCGTGCCCAACTTTCTACAAGCGAGTAACAAATTCAAGATGGCGGAAAGCTTGAAGACGGTGCAAGGAAGGAAGTGGAGCGATACGCAGACAATAATACTTGTACATATATACGAATCTGAAGAAATGTTGTGGAATGCTAGGTTTCCCAGTTATAAAATAAACGATGCCAGGGATTCAGCGTTGCTACGGATTGCTGAAAAAATGAATATTCCTGGGGTAGGCGTCGAAGAAATCAACAAAAACTAAAAACATTCGTAGTACGTACAGAGAACTACGATTAAAAATTAAGAAATCCAAGAAGTCAGGCACATCACCCGAAGAAATTTATTCACCGACAATGTAATGGTTTTAACATCGCTGATAGATTCCTGAATGGAGTGATGAATACGAGAAGCAATTTCACCAATTTGGTAAGAGTGTGATATGTATTTATTTATTTATTTATTTATTTATTTATTTATTTATTTATTTACCGGTATTTATTTATTACTCCGTTGTCATCTATCATTTATTAAAGGGTCAAAGAATATAATACCTACATTGTAAACCATTCAATATTACCGGGATGAGTGAATGTTTAACAATGTATTATATTATTTGACACTTAATAATTGATACATGCGAACACACTATGATGCATTCTTTCAGTGCATCATAGATCGCATCCAACACAGCCGACACAAACGTGGATATTGTAGTCTTTGGAACTCGATATAAAGATTCCAAAGATCTGAGACAGTCACAAGTCGCCAAGTACCGTAGTGTAACCTGGAGTTTCAGACGGCCAGTTGAAGCCGCTCTCATATTTGTGTTGCATTTTTGTATTTGTACTTTAATCATCTGTAGAAGTTGATCGAACTGGATAGCTGTGAGTCTTAAGTGATTTTTAAATGTGTTTTCATCCCCCTCTAGAACTTCACGTAAAAAATGTGTCGACGCACCGAATGCACTACGTCATGCAATCCACTCTCGCGCTCACATTACATTTTCCTTTCTATTTATTTTCCCAACAGTATTTACTAACTCTACAGTTAACATATCAGCAACAGCTGATATCCTTTCCCTTACGTCCGCCATCTTAATTCAGACGCGAGTACAACGTCGTGTGAACATCCATTACATGCGAGTAGCTGGCCAGAAGATGCGCACGCATCATGCTAGTCCACTCGCTCCGAGTCCACTCGCACCGTGTGAACCCAGCTTAAGGCAGCCTCAGCATTTCATTTCCTTGTTGCCGTAAGGCGCCCTCTACCTCTCTTCGGCTCTTCGATGGCAAGAGCTTTCTGTACTAAATGGTGTTCACTTCTTCTTCTGACGTGACCATACCAGTGGAGATGTTTTACCTCCACCTTGTCGCTGATGGGCACAACTTTAAAGGATACTCGCACATGCTCATTGCGCACTCTGCCATGCAGAGCGACTCCCACCGACCATCGCAACATCCGCATCTCTGAGACATGCATTCGCTGGTCAGTCATGCTTTCTCTGCCTTTCCCAACGTTCGGAGCCGTACATGATGGCCTTTAATATGACTGGCATCCGCTTATCGCACAGAACACCTGTAAGAGACCACCATTTCTTACAATCGACACTGATGGGTGCTGGATATCTGCATCGATATTATCATTAATTACACCGCAGTAGTATAATGGGAGAGTTCGGCGGCCACCGCCACCTCCGGCTCCCAGTGGCCACCTCCACCTCCACCTCAGCCAGAGGCCTCCCAGTGGCCACCTCCACCTCAGCCAGAGGCCTCTTCCAGTGCTGCCAACTTAACCTAACTAGCGCGAAATTTGAATTTGTAAACAAAGCCACGTGCTTTTTGACAGCTGACATCGACAACAACGCATCGCTAACCTCAGTACTGCCATCTTGACGGGCCTAAACCTCAGTAGTGCCAACTTAACCTAACTAGCTCGAGATAAACAAAGCCACGTGTTTTTTGACAACCACGTGCTTTTTGACAGATTTGTAAACAAAGCCACGTGCTTTTTGACAGACAACAACGCATCGCTAACCTCAGTACTGCCATCTTGACGGGCCTAAACCTCAGTAGTGCCAACTTAACCTAACTAGCATGACGTAAACAAAGCCACGTGTTTTTGACAGCCACGTGCTTTTTGACAGATTTGTAAACAAAGCCACGTGCTTTTTTGACAGACAACAACGCATCGCTAACCTCAGTACTGCCATCTTGACGGACCTAAACCTTAGTGGTACCAACTTAACCTCACTAGCGAGAGGTAAACAAAGCCACGTGCTTTTTGACAACCACGTGCTTTTTGACAGCTGCCATCCGCCATCTTTGAGCACCGTGCTGCCCTCTTTCGTCACCTGTCATCGGCAGTGCTGCCATCTTGACGGGTCTAAGCCTTAGTGCTACCAACTTAACCTAACTAGCGCGAGGTAAACAAAGCCACGTGCAGCTGTCATCCGCCATCTTTGAGCACAGTGCTGCCCTCTTTAGCTACTTACCTTTGAAATGTGGCGGCGGATAATTTGAAAAATGCTTTTTTTGACAGCAGCCATCTTGCATCGCAAACCTCAGTGCTGCCCTCTTTAGCTAGATACCTGTGGTGGCGGCAAATTCCACGTGCTCTTGTTTGAAAACAAACTCACGTGCTTTTTTGACAGCTGTCATCCGCTATCTTTAATCCAGAGAGAACAGTGCTGCCCTCTATGTGGTGGCGGCAAATTGAAAAATTCCACGTGCTCTTGTTTGAAAACATACTCACGTGCTTTTTTTGACAGCTGTCATCCGCCATCTTTAATCCAGAGAGAACAGTGCTGCACTCTATGTGGTGGCGGCAAATTCCACGTGCTCTTGTTTGAAAACATACTCACGTGCTTTTTTGACAGCTGTCATCCGCCATCTTTGAGAACAGTGCTGCCCTCTATGTGGTGGCGGCAAATTGAAAAATTCCACGTGCTCTTGTTTGAAAACATACTCACGTGCTTTTTTGACAGCCGTCATCCGCCATCTTTGAGAACAGTGCTGCCCTCTATGTGGTGGTGGTAAATTCCACGTGCTTTACAAACCTATGCGCTTTTCTGACAGCTGTCATCCGCCATCTTTAATCACCGTGCTGCCGGGTGACGGCAAATTCCACGTGCTCTTGTTGGGAACTTGCGTCAGGAAGGGCATCCGGCCGTAAAACAATAGTTCGTGATTTAAAATCTAAGAAGTGGATCTAGCTGTAAATCCCCGATTCCCGTGTTAGACGTTGTAAAACAGATTCTTAATCCGAGTTGTCAGGAAGGGCAACCGGTCGTAAAACTATAGTGTATGAGGTTAGATACTGCTAGTTTTGCATCAGGAAGGACAACTCAACACATTCATGTGATTTAAACACATTTTTATTCCCAAGAGAATCGAACCCGAGACTACCGGGTGAGAGGCATGCATACTGTAGGCTATAGATTTGTTCTACAGTCCTCGAAGTATCGGCACAGTCATTCTGAGCGAGTTGTGTGGAATGCGTGTGTTAGCTGAAATTGTACACGTATCTTCCGGCTCGACCTTGAGCGAGGACACTACATGCTGACAAGCGGCTTGTAACTCGCGAACGTCTTCTTAGCTGAGTACCATTCAAGCTCTTAAAACACAGTACTAATTAAGGTTGTAAAATATTCTGAAATAGCCCTCCTCTGTAGTGCAGTAGTTAGCTGCTACCCTCAGAGGTCCGAGTTCGATTCCTGGCTCTGCTACGGAATGTGTAGCATTTAGCCTATGTAAGTTCCTAACGTAAAATATCATGATTGTACGGAGAGGTTAAAACACACACAGTGCCTACTCCTATCGAAAGAACCTGCACGGTACCGGCATGTAGGCTTCTCCTGGTGAAGGAGCTTGCACATGGTTTAACGCCTCCTATCAACAGCCCTTACTTAATGCTGGCTTTTTTGCACACCCCGCCCTACACCATAGTTTTACGACCGGCTGCCCTTCCTGACTAGGATTTTAAATCGCAGTATACGTGATAAATTTGTTGTAGCGGGTTTTATAACTAGATATCCCGGTACCGATACATAGCCTACTCCACTGAAGAAGCCTGCACAAGGCTTATTGCCTCCATCCGACAAATGAATCAGCATCAACACTCTTGTACTCAAAAAATCATTTTCGAAGGAGTCTGCACAAGGTTTAACGTCCCCATCAACAGCCCTTACTTATTGCTAGCTTTTTTTTTGCACGCCCCGCCTCACACCATAGTTTTATACGACCGGCTGCCCTTCCTGACTAGGATTTTAAATCGATATCCCGACATAGCCTACTCCTACCGAAGAAGCAGCTTAACGCCTCCATCCAACAAATGAATCACACTCAAACACTCTTCAATCATTCTCGCTACTTCGGAAGATAGCGGGTTCGAACTGGAAGCCGTAAATGCTAGGTGAGGGACCTGCGCGATCGTCATAACATGATCTAGCTAGATGCCATTCCCGACGGCATAAGTTACTAGGATTTGAATCGCGTACCCCGACTAGAAGAAGCCTGCGCATAGCTTAACGCCTCCATCCAAAGAATGAATCACCCTCAACACTCTCCAATCATTCTCGCTACTTCAGAAGATAGCGGGTTCGAACTAGAAGCCGTAAATGCTAGGCGAGGGGTCTGCGCGATCGTCATTACATGATCTAACTTTAGCTCAATACCTACAGGTAAGGAATACCGCGTATGTACCCTCGAGAAGTCGAGGATCACACGCTAACTTTCCAAGGCTCGAACTCTTAAATTCTGACACCTCGGCATCAACAGGAGGTTCGAATACGTCAGCCTGCAGGTAGGAGCTCTTGTTTGCATTCGTCCCGACTGTACCCGCAGTTTGTCAGCGATTTTTTCACATCCGGTTGGTAACAAGCAGAATATTTAGCCGCTGCAGTCTGCGCGAAGTGCTCACAGTTCTCTGTATGCGTTTATTACGTACACACACATCTCCCGTCTGCTGTGAATATTATTCTTCAGCCTTTATCTTAAGGTAAGCTAGAACTGTTAGTTACTTTTTTTATTTGCAAAGCAACTTCTACGCTAGACATCTACATTCATATATGTTTGTTCTTTTTTAGGTACCGTTCGAAAGTACGCAATTTTATTCATCCGAGTAACAGTCTGCAGCACGTGCATTTTTAAGGTATGTTTTCGAACTTTGAGTTGTAAAGATAATTAGGTTAGATGATGCACCCTACACTACATTCATATATGTTTCTTCTTTTTTTTTTAGGTACGACCAGAATATTATCATTCGAGTTTCAGGCTTGAACGCACGCATTTTATACATCCGAGTAACAGTTTGCAGCGCGAAGATTTTAAGGTATGTCTGACCTCTATTCGTTGAAACTTGGTTTCTTCTAAAACATCGTAACTTTAGTCTATTGATAAATAGTTGTTCTCTTTAATCCTCACGCGGGGTACGTACATAGCTATGTCTGCCCTCAACAGGCTGAAACTTGGTTTCTTCTGTAACTTTAAGCTAATCATAAATAGTTGTTCTCTTTAATCTACATACTATAGACGTGGTATAATTTCAAACACGCACACATAGCTATGTCCATCCTCAACAGGCTTAAACTTGGTTTCTTCCGTAACTTTAGTCTATTGGTAAATAGTTGTTCTCTTTAATCTACATACTATAGACGTAGTATAATTTCAAACACGCACACATAGCTATGTCTGCCCTCAACAGGTTGAAAGTTGGTTTCTTCCGAACATCGTAACTTTAAGCTAATCATAAATAGTTGTTCTCTTTAATCAACATACTATAGACGTGGTATGATTTCAAACACGTACACATAGCTATGTCTGCCCTCAACGGGCTGAAACTTGGTTTCTTCTGTAACTTTAAGCTATTCATAAATAGTTGTTCTCTTTAATCCACATACTATAGACGTGGTATAATTTCAAACACGTACACATAGCTATATCCGTCCTCAACAGGCTTAAACTTGGTTTCTTCTGAACATCGTAACTTTAGTCTATTGATAAATAGTTGTTCTCTTTAATCTACATACTATAGACGTGGTATAATTTCAAACACGCACACATAGCTATGTCCGTCCTCAACAGGCTTAAACTTGGTTTCTTCCGTAACTTTAAGCTATTCATAAATAATTGTTCTCTTCAACCTACATACTATAGACGAGGTGCGTACATAACTATGTTCGTCCTCAACAGGCTTAAACTTGGTTTCTTCCGAACATCGTAACTTTAGTCTATTGATAAATAGTTGTTCTCTTTAATCTACATACTATAGACGTAGTATAATTTCAAACACGCACACATAGCTATGTCTGCCCTCAACAGGTTGAAAGTTGGTTTCTTCCGAACATCGTAACTTTAAGCTAATCATAAATAGTTGTTCTCTTTAATCAACATACTATAGACGTGGTATAATTTCAAACACGTACACATAGCTATGTCTGCCCTCAACGGGCTGAAACTTGGTTTCTTCCGAACATCGTAACTTTAGTCTATTGATAAATAGTTGTTCTCTTTAATCAACATACTATAGACGTGGTATAATTTCAAACACGTACACATAGCTATGTCTGCCCTCAACGGGCTGAAACTTGGTTTCTTCCGAACATCGTAACTTTAAGCTAATCATAAATAGTTGTTCTCTTTAATCAACATACTATAGACGTGGTGCGTACATAGCTATGTCTGCCTTCAACGGGCTGAAACTTGGTTTCTTCCGTAACTTTAGTCTATTGATAAATAGTTGTTCTCTTTAATCTACATACTATAGACGAGGTGCGTACATAGCTATGTCTGCCCTCAACAGGCTGAAACTTGGTTTCTTCCGTAACTTTAAGCTAATCATAAATAGTTGTTCTCTTTAATCTACATACTATAGACGAGGTGCGTACATAGCTATGTCCGTCCTCAACAGGCTTAAACTTGGTTTCTTCCGTAACTTTAGTCTATTGATAAATAGTTGTTCTCTTTAATCTACATACTATAGACGTAGTATAATTTCAAACACGCACACGTAGCTATGTCTGTCCTCAACAGGTTGAAACTTGGTTTCTTCCGAACATCGTAACTTTAGTCGTTCTCTTCAATCCTCATGCTATAGGCCTAACTCACAGCCATGTCCAACCTCTATAGGTTGAACATCGCAACTTTAGGCTAATCTCTATTGGTTGTTCTCTTTTCAGAACTTGTTGCATACGCTGTTCACCTAAGCACTTTATTCGAAGAAAGAGAAGACACTATGTTCCCATGCGAGCTGTGTAAGGCAATGTTCACAAGACGTGACAGCCTTACACGCCATGTAAAAACAAAACATCATCAGCTATCTGCTTGCGACTATAACCCTACTATGTTCCCCTGCGAACAGTGTAAGACAACGTTCGCAAGACGGGATAACCTCGCACGTCATATAAAAGCAAAACACCCTAGCATAACATCTGCTTTATGTGATGTTTGCGGGCTGTACTTCGCTAATGTAGAGCAATACCAGGCTCACTTAGCAGAGGTACATCAAATATCTACTCGCCCTCAGGTAGTAGTAGGGAAAAAGCGTGCAGCTACTGATGTAGCTGTAGAAAGTACTAGTAGTAAAAAACCTAGGAAAAATGAACTTCAAACTATTCACTGCGAGCACTGTAACACTGATGTACCATCTTCGCATTTTCAGGGACACTTACGGAGTAATGCGCATAAAAATAATGCGTGTAGAAGTGGTAGTAATGTAAACATCGAGGAAATTAATACAGCATTTAAAAGTAGGATTGCTAGTTACCGAATTCGCACCAGTCAAAAGTTTCAGAGCACTTCAAACTTTTTAAATTGCGTTCAACCGGATGTACAACAGCTTCTTGCTAAATCTTTGTCCAATCATAGTTTATTTAAAGTTAATTTTGAACTTTTCGCCTTGTACATTAAAAGCACGGATGAATCCGAAATAACGGACATTAAATCATTTAATACGAAGAATTTTGTCATAAGTGAGTCGACTAATTTTGGTGATGTACTTAGGGATGTCTCTAACATTATTTCAACTAAGAGCGAGGAATTTCAGGAAAAGGAATCAGGGTGGGCTTTAGTTGAGATAATGTATCTAGAAGTTAACATCAATAAGTACAATCCCATGCGAGGTTCATCGTACATCGAGCTGCCGGCATGGATTCAGCGAAAAGAAGCTGTTGTAAACATCCAAAACAATGACGAAGCATGTTTCGCATGGGCGGTGATGTCGGCTTTAAATCCTGCGAAATCAGACGTAGCTAAGAGAACATCATCCTATCCACACTATTCAACGCGGCTAAATTTCGATAGTATAGAATTTCCTGTGCAGATAAAGGATATTAAGCGCTTTGAGGAACTAAATAACATTAGTATCAATGTGTATGGTGTAGAGAAAAAGTCTGTAGTAGGTCCTCTGTATTATACATGTCATAAGAAGAGTACTCACGTTAATTTACTCTATATTGAGAACAGTGAGAATAGCCACTTTTGCTGGATTAAAAATCTGAGTAGACTTGTTGGCAGTCAGTTGTCAAAACGTAATGGTAAAAAGTGGCTATGTGATGGATGCTTGCAGTATTTCAGAAATGAAGATCAGTTAACGAAGCATTCCAAGAATGACTGCAATCATGTACGTACGGAGATACCTACTACAGGCAATAATGTTTTAAAATTTACAAATTTTCATAAGCAGATGTGGGTACCGTTCGCGATTTATGCAGACTTTGAAGCCATCCTCACGCCATGCAACACATGCTCACCTAATCCTGACAACTCTTTCACTAATACTACGCACATGCATGTCCCGTATAGCTTCGCGTATTACATCAAGTGTAGTTACGATAGTACGCTTAACAAGTTAGAGCTGTATCGAGGACATGATGCTGCTAAAGTATTTTTAGAAAGACTTGAAAGTGATGCAGTTCGTCTCGGTCGTATTCTGAATAGTAATATTCCTATGAAGCCACTCACCGACATTCAGTTAAATGATCATGAACGTGCTACAAAGTGTAGCATTTGTGATGGGGAATTTTCCGAAAATGACCCTAAAGTTTTTGATCATGATCATTTAACTGGTTTCTACAGATGTGCCGCTCATTATAGCTGTAATCTTAAGTATAGAGTTCCTAAATTTATCCCTGTAATTTTTCATAACTTATCTGGTTACGACTCTCATTTCATCATTTCACAATTTGGAGCTTCGGATGAAAAAGTAGATATAATCCCTCAGAATAAAGAGCGGTACATTGCGTTTGCAAAGTCTGTAAAAGTAGATGCTGAGCATTCTATAAAACTGAGATTCCTTGACTCGTTTCGCTTTATGGCGAGTAGCCTCGATAAACTTTCTAGTCATTTACAGCCTGAACAATTTACAGAAATTCGACGCGTTTTCCCTGAAGAAGCGCAGTTTAATTTACTTCGGCGTAAGGGTGTTTTTTGTTACGAATATCTCGACTGCTTAGACCGCCTCGAAGAACGTGCCTTACCATCGAAACAATCCTTTTACAGCTCGCTGAATTCAGCAGATATTAGTGATGATGACTATTTACATGCACAACATATCTGGGAGCAGTTCCACATTCAAACGCTAGGTGAATACTCCGATTTATATTTAAAGACAGATGTACTTTTGTTAGCTGATGTTTTTGAAAATTTTCGCTGTGTTTGCATGAACACCTACAGCCTTGACCCATGTCAGTATTTTACTGCACCTGGGTTAAGTTGGGACGCGATGTTAAAATACACGCGTGTGAATTTGGAGCTGCTAACTGATATTGATATGGTGCACTTTATAAAAGCATCCATTCGAGGCGGTCTGAGTCAGTGCAGCGGCCGGTATTCGAGTGCTAATAATAAGTACATGCCGAGTTTCGATTCCAGTCAGGAATCTCGGTATATCGTTTACCTCGATGCTAATAATCAGTATGGGTGGGCGATGAGTCAGCATCTACCGGTGAGTGGTTTCCGCTGGCTGACGCAGTGCGAAATTGATGCTTTACAGCTACACGCCCTAGGTGATGAAGCTGATAAAGGTTATTTCCTCGAAGTTGACTTACAGTATCCTAAAGAGTTACACACTTCTCATAATGACCTACCGTTCTGCCCTGAAAATATGAAGTCCCCGTACATTGCATCAACGACGAAAATGCTCATTGCTAATTTATGCGATAAATCTAAGTATATCATTCATTACCGAAATTTAAAACAGTGTTTGCAGCATGGTTTGAAGTTATCCAAAATTCATCGCGTACTAGAATTTAATCAGTCACCGTGGCTAAAGCCATATATCGATCTGAACAATAATTTAAGAACGAATGCGGTTAACGAGTTTGAAAAAGATTTCCACAAGCTCATGAATAATAGTGTGTTTGGTAAGACTATGGAGAATGTTGACAAACGCGTTGATGTAAAATTGATTACAAACTGGGATAATATTAAGAAAAGGTATGGTGCTAACTATTTAATAAGTAAACCAAATTTCCACAGCTGCACCATCATACATGAGAATTTAGTTATTATACAGATGAATCGTGTCAAGGTTAAGTATGACAAACCTACCTACGTCGGCTTCACAGTACTTGAATTGGCTAAAACACTCATGTATGAATTCCATTACGATTATATGATGAAGAAGTACGCGCATAATGCGCAATTGCTCTACACAGATACCGATTCGTTTATTTATCAAATCAAAACTGATGACTATTACAATGATATAAAGCCTGACTTGGGTAGGTTTGATACGAGTAACTATCCTGCAGATAATCAATATCATCTACCGCTAGTGAACAAAAAGGTTCTAGGTAAAATGAAAGATGAATGTGCTGGGAATATTATCGATTCATTTGTAGGTACTAAATCCAAGTCATATTGCATAAAACTCTTAAATGAATTACAAATAAAGAGATTGAAGGGGGTTAAAAAGAATGTCGTTCAGAATCAGCTAAGTTTTGAAAACTATAACAATTGCATTAAAAGTAATCCACCTGTTTTGCATAAGCAAATGTCTGTCATTAGAAGCAAGAAGCATCAGTTGTACACTCATTTAATTAGTAAGGTAGCCCTTAATAGCGATGATTGTAAACGGTTTGTCATTCCAAATTCTACCAACACGCTAGCCTGGGGGCATAGTAGTATTGATAAGTACTACTTTACATAAACATTATGCTAGAGGTGTGTGTACTTACGTTACGCTGTCTTACATCACAATTCGGGAGAGGAACGCTGGTACGGCAAGTCTAAACTTGTACATTCAAGAATTGCATCGAGAAGTACGCTAGGGTAAAATGATTCGAGATAAAACTTGTACATACAAGATGTAAATAAATAATGTAGAATTGGCATATTCTTTTATTTTAGGTTAGGTATCACCTTCCTCCCGCTCCTTATTTGCAGGATAGAGTTTTTGTTTATTACTCATAGAAGAAGAAAGAAGGTGATGAGCAGTTTCGTAAGTATAGTTCGGTAAGTATCTCGAGAGCAGAATTTTTTTTTTTGTCAAAAAAGCACATAGCTTTGTAAAGCACGTAGAATTTGCCACCACCGGGGCAGCACTGTTCTCTCTGGATTAAAAGCTTTGTTTCCAAACAAGAGCACGTGGAATTTGCCGCCGAGGGCAGCACTGTTCTCAAAGATGGCGGATGACAGCTGTCAAAAAAGCACGTGAGTATGTTTTCAAACAAGAGCACGTGGAATTTTTCAATTTGCCGCCACCACATAGAGGGCAGCACTGTTCTCAAAGATGGCGGATGACAGCTGTCAAAAAAGCACGTGAGTATGTTTTCAAACAAGAGCACGTGGAATTTGCCGCCACCACATAGAGTGCAGCACTGTTCTCTCTGGATTAAAGATGGCGGATGACAGCTGTCAAAAAAGCACGTGAGTATGTTTTCAAACAAGAGCACGTGGAATTTTTCAATTTGCCGCCACCACATAGAGGGCAGCACTGTTCTCTCTGGATTAAAGATAGCGGATGACAGCTGTCAAAAAAGCACGTGAGTTTGTTTTCAAACAAGAGCACGTGGAATTTGCCGCCACCACATAGAGGGCAGCACGGTGCTCTCTTGATTAAAGATGGCTGCTGTCACGTGGAATTGCCTGCCACCACAGGTATCTAGCTAAAGAGGGCAGCACTGAGGTTTGCGATGCAAGATGGCTGCTGTCAAAAAAAGCATTTTTCAAATTATCCGCCACCACATTTCAAAGGTAAGTAGCTAAAGAGGGCAGCACTGTGCTCAAAGATGGCGGATGACAGCTGCACGTGGCTTTGTTTACCTCGCGCTAGTTAGGTTAAGTTGGTAGCACTAAGGCTTAGACCCGTCAAGATGGCAGCACTGCCGATGACAGGTGACGAAAGAGGGCAGCACGCTGCTCAAAGATGGCGGATGGCAGCTGTCAAAAAGCACGTGGTTGTCAAAAAGCACGTGGCTTTGTTTACCTCTCGCTAGTGAGGTTAAGTTGGTACCACTAAGGTTTAGGTCCGTCAAGATGGCAGTACTGAGGTTAGCGATGCGTTGTTGTCTGTCAAAAAAGCACGTGGCTTTGTTTACAAATCTGTCAAAAAGCACGTGGCTGTCAAAAAACACGTGGCTTTGTTTACGTCATGCTAGTTAGGTTAAGTTGGCACTACTGAGGTTTAGGCCCGTCAAGATGGCAGTACTGAGGTTAGCGATGCGTTGTTGTCTGTCAAAAAGCACGTGGCTTTGTTTACATATCTGTCAAAAAGCACGTGGTTGTCAAAAAACACGTGGCTTTGTTTATCTCGAGCTAGTTAGGTTAAGTTGGCACTACTGAGGTTTAGGCCCGTCAAGATGGCAGTACTGAGGTTAGCGATGCGTTGTTGTCGATGTCAGCTGTCAAAAAGCACGTGGCTTTGTTTACAAATTCAAATTTCGCGCTAGTTAGGTTAAGTTGGCAGCACTGGAAGAGGCCTCTGGCTGAGGTGGAGGTGGCCACTGGGAGGCCTCTGGCTGAGGTGGAGGTGGAGGTGGCCACTGGGAGCCGGAGGTGGCGGTGGCCGCCGAACTCTCCCATTATACTACTCACCGCCTTTGTCCAATCATGGAAATAAAACATTTCCTTCACCAACGGTATAATTGAGCGATTTGACGACATCAAGACACCTGTTTCCCCAATTTCAAGAAAACCACTTAAAATATTAGGAATTCTCCACTGCTAAAGGTTGCGAAATAAGTGACTAAATTTTCAACTCTTGAGTTTGGCCACCACGATACGTTCAATAAGATAACATGTCAGAAGTGTACTTTCATCCATGATTAAACTTCTTTAAATGCTTTTTTATCTCCAATGCCTTAAATAATAAATTCTCGAATGAAAATGAATGAAGTAACATAAGTGTCCTATTGTTACTCGCATAATAGAATATGAAACCTTTTAATTTCCTATGTGCTCACATTAATTAGCTCTGCAACATTGTATATGCTAATTAAGCGACATATTGGTTTCCATCTGTACTGTCTCAAAAGGCTAGTTTTGCGGATGTGAGCTTCCACCGAAAACTTGCTCGCTTTTTCATTATTGTGATTTTGTTCTACATACATATTCTCATTCATACATCACATTTCCTTGAGAAAGTTACAGCTGATGTTTCTGGATAAATATGATGTATACCGATAATTACTGGGGACGCGTATACTAACCAGACTGTTCTACTTGAAGGCACGGGACCAGAAATGAGACAGGGCGAGTTCACGCTTAGCTAAGCCAGGCCCTTTCATTAATATTCTTGCCTAAGGTTTATTTTTATTTTTCAACAATTTCAATATTCCATGCATAAAGTATGCTCATTTACGGGAAAGGCAAACACTGCGGGCGATAAGAGATAGCGGTCGGCCGATAATGTGGTCTGAGCACCAATCAGTAACCAACATTCTGGAAGTAGTTTTTACCTCCCTTTGTTTACCATTCAGAGTACACGTAATAAAAATATCAAGCGACATGGCATGAACTAAATTTCAAACCAGTATAACCCTTAAATACTAATATTTATGCAACGACACACAATACCCTTTAATTCGTCCAATACACAATTTGCCGATCAAATGGTGGTGATTATTGTTTTAAGAGGAAGCACGACTGGACAACAGTTCTGCCTTAACATTAAACAGAGGAAAAATGGAGTAAGTACGATCCTTTTTTTAAGTCAACGTCGCATCGACACAGATAGGTCTTATGGCGACAGTGGAATAGGAAAGAGTAAAGAGTGGGAGGGAAGCAGCCGTGGCTTTATTTAAGGAACAGCCCCAGCATTTGCCTGGTGTGAAAATGGGAAACCGCGGAAAACCATCTTCACAACAGCCGAGAGTGGGGTTCGAACCCACCATCTCCCCAATACAAGCTGACAGCTACGTGATCCGAACCGCTAGGTGGGTCCGATCCATCGAATAATTATCGGCAAAAGAAAGGAAAGCGCCACGCAAGACGTGAACGTGAGAAACACTAGGCCTTGCAAACCTAATACCTTCGGAGTCCGAAAACAACAAGAATTGACCAAGGGAGGTCGGATAAGAAATATTATGGCGAGGGACTGGCACAAGTAGGTGGAAACAACGTCGGTCAACTAGAGACCTAGTGGTCGCCAACACACTCTCCCAAGTTGAAAGAGCGTCTAGAGATTCCCCTTTAAGTCGCCATCGCCCCCCTTTCGACAAAGGATGCCTCCACTTACAGGAAGTAATTTGCCAGTAAACGTGCGTAGTTCTGTTACGTTAGGAACGTGGCAATCGGCATCTGGGGCAATTTGTAGCAAATGCTACTATTTAAACTCCTTTTGAAACACAGAAGTACACCCTTTTTGTTTTGGTTTAGTGTACCTATAGATAAACCTCTGCATATAAACCAACCAAGAAATCTCTGAGACATGCTCCTTTCTGTCCGTCATGGTTGTACTCGGAGACTCAGACTTTCCAGCCGATTATTATTAAATTTAGAAGGTATGCAAGGTACTACATTGATCAAATACAAGAAAACTATTATTTGGTAGCACTACTATACTAATTAATGATTTTCCTTTCAAGTTACCACTTGTTGAAAAAGATTTAACATCAAACAATTTCGGCAAAAGAAAATGGTAACAAGAAAACACTAGCAAGTTTGACTACTCTGGTACTATCATGGTACGATATCTTTAGAATACATATTTCCAGCAAACGTTTTTGACGAATACGCTTTCCTTCGAACTGTAAATCCGATGACAGCTTCATCCTGCCGTAAAGACACGAATGCGGTGTGGCCTCCGGAGAGGGCTGGTGCAGGTCTTTCGAGTTCGACTTGCGCGTCTCTGGGGATGGCGAACTACCCGAGATTAATTACAATGCTGAAGGTGGCACATACACACAACTCCCAAGCCAGAGGACTAAAAAATAAAGTTAAAATCCCAGACCCTGCCTGGAATAGAGGCCAGGCCCCCTTGAACCAAAAGCCGGACACACGAATGATGGTAGTTCTTAAACTGTAATTTGGGATTCTCTCTCTCTATTTTATTTTACAATACCTACACTGATAGGTTTTATAGCGAAGATGGGATAGGAAAGGGCTAGGAGTGGAAAGGACTGTGGCCTTAATTATTGTACAGCCCAAGCTTTTGACTTTCGATGATGATGATGATGATGCTTGTTGTTTTAAGCGGCCTAAATCACTTGGTCCGGTCATCGCATTAGAGCATCTCTATCACCCAAGAACGAAACTGCAACATTCCTTTATCACAGAAAACTGGGGCAAAGGATATTTGACCTTGCTTTTTAATATTATGGTCATAAACCTGTGTACTTTCTGTATTTTATGGAATTTTGAATAATGAAAATATGTTCTTGCATGTCAAGAATCCTGCAGCCGTTCACTAGGATTCGAATTCTTACGTGAGACTCCCAAGGCCTTTTCCCCACCCACTACAGGTTCTACTTCCTTCTTTGAAATAATCACGTGACAGACTAACAAATGCAGAAACAATCTTACTCACTTCTCTTATGGAATTAATACCTTGGTTAGGTACAGTTTTAATTTACGACCACCTATAAGCAGCACTTGGAGTGTAAGTCTTAGCTTTATTTTAGGCTGAGAAGTTAGTAAAAATCTTCACATAGGTGGAGGGGTTTTAATGGGCAATATAACGGGATGAAATGCCCTTCTTAAATTCGAAGGTAGGAAGAAAATCACAGAGACACACAACAACTCACAATTAATTTTTACGGCAGCATTGTATTCGAAATAAACTTCGAATGTACAGTATAAGTTCGATTTAACGCGGTTGTCGGGGGACGTGCTTTACCCTGCGTTATAGTTAAGCGCGGTAAATGGTCAATGATCTACAGGGCAACAGAAAATTGGAAAAAAAATAGTAGGCTCTTCATGGTTTTTACTTTTACACACTATACAGTTTTGAGGACAGGAGTGCTAGTCCTGGAGGTCAGGTACTTTCGAAGAGAATAAATATGACCTTATGGTACCATAGCTCAATTGAAAAAGAGCATCAGACACGAAATAGGAAGGTTGACGACACGGTCCATAGAGCCGGCAGTGAGAGCATGCAGTAAATCCGGCGGAAGTGGTGGAGGCATGCCAAAACCGTTGACTCAGTCTGAATACAAATCAGACCAATTACATGAATGTGAGCAGGGCCCCTGTCGTAGATCCCGCTCTGTGTGTTAACGGTGTGCTGATACAGAGGGTCGAGAAGATCGTGTACCTATAGTCGTAATATTCAAAGGTAAGTTCTGACAGTTTTTAGGAGGAGGTCCCGTTTACTGCCTGCCTGGGTGGGGAGATGGGAGTAGGGGGACGTGGGCGGACTCACTGCGGTTGCCATGTTTATAAGCCTACTGGCCGGCTCATGTTGCTTGGGGTTGCCAAACCTCTCACTTCTGAGTTGCGTACAACACAACACAACGGTCTGAACGAACGAACAATTGAGCCGAATGCGAAGGAAATGAGAAAGGAATGCAGGAATGAGTCAACACCGTGCAATGCTCCTCCCCTGCAGTCCTATCTGTCAAAACGCTTCTTTTAATATTACAAGTATAGGTAACGTTGTCAACGAGTACTGGGACCATTCTCAAGAAATGTCGCATTGGGGAGGACAGTCCTGACTATGTAAGGCTCCTCCAAGTACTCTGCAGCAGCATGTGTTAGAATCGCACGTTGCTAGACGCTTCCATCGTGATGTAGGTTTTGCGTCCTCGATCATGACTAAAGCCGCCATGATGAGACTCTGTTCATTTGAAATGTGGATCTACCATCGCATGCTTCGTCTCAGCTGGGTGGATAGATTATGAAATAAGGAAGTATGAACCAGAAATTACACCCAAAAAAAAAAACTTCTATGCAGGACTGGTAAGATCAAGAAGCTCATAACATTAGGTACCCGGAAACCCACAGCCTCCATAATAAAAGGAAAGAACGAGGGGAACAGATGTCATAAGAGACCTCACACGCCGTCGCTGGAGAACCAGAGGCCGTGGTTCGGACAAACGACCTTCTCGCTATTCCGCGCAACCACCAACGAGACTAAGATAGCCAGAATAATCGCCAACGTCCGATGACGAATAAGGCACATGAAGAGGAGGAAGAATAAGAAGAATAGGAGGAAGATTAACAAGAATTAAGACAAAATACACAATACAAAAATGTGGAAGTATATAATTAAGATTAAAGAGGAAATAATTCCAGTGTGGTACAGATGTCTACTAATGTGAAGTGTGGAAATTACTTCTCAGAATGAGAAGAGGCCCTTTCAACGCCTATAGATTTATGTCCCAAAACTTGTTTACATACACCGAAATGTACAATTTGTTCCCCTGCAGCCCACTAAAAGCCCTATAACGGTGACATCTATGAGTTTTACATGTTTTTAAATAATTCACCGTACATGGTGTAATTTTTAAGGAGTCCTACTGACTGGCTGAATGGTCAGCGTTGAGGCCTTCGGTTCAGAGTGTCCCGGGTTCGATTCCCGGCCGGGTCGGGGATTTTAATAGCGTGTGATTAATTCTTCTGGCTCGGGGATGGGGTGTTTGTGTTTGTCTCAACGCTTTCATCTTCGTATTCAGACAACGCACTATACTATCAACCACCACAGAAAACACGCAATAGTGATTACATTCCTCCATATAGGGTTGGCGTCAGGAAGGGCATCTGGCCGTAAAACAGGGGTAAATCCACATGTGCGATACAGTTCGCACCCGTGACCCCACAGATGTGGGAAAAGCTGTACAAAAGTGCGATTTTTAAGGAAATATTGTACGCACAACGCTATTAAAATCTTCCTTTCCTCACGATCCTCTGGAATGACAAAGTCATCGGAAATCTTATTTTATTTTCGTCTACGTTGTAACCGTACAACAGGGTTACAGACTCCATTCTGTATTTATTATTATTATGATTATTATTATTATTATTATTATTATTATTATTATTATTATTATTATTATTATTATTATTAACCCGATTCATTAGATTTTATATTCTGTTTCTCATCATTTAGACTGTAATAATTAGGTATCACGGATATTATTGTATTTAATCATAGGTTAAGTGAAATTTATTTGTAATTATTCTGTATTGTAGTAAGTGAGATTTGTTGGTTTCATATTGTCATGCTGTGGCTTGTAACTTTGGCTAGATGAGCTGGCATAGTATTTTGCAATCGAGGCTATGTTTAGCTGTGCAAGGAGTTTTCCCGGTGACGCATTCGGCATAGTCATTCTTGGACCGCTTGGGTACGCTTAGACGACACATGACTGATGACATCAGTGCGTGGACACGTGATTGCGACCAAGTGTCAGTATTCGCCAGCTACTGTATGTGGAAGTGGAAGGGATGAACAGTGAGTGGGGAGATGAGTCGTCATCGCGAGGTTATATAAAGTCAAGGCGACGGTGGGGAGAGGTATTCTGTTCTTACTCAGTTCATAAGCAGTTGATATCGTGCAGAGCATATGTAACAGTCAGATGTATCAAATGGAAGAAGTGGTCTTAGTGTGATGGTCAGAGCGAAGAGTTGTGTTTGAAGAGGTAATCATCGAGGAAGTCTACAAGTGGTGCTTGCATCCGAGCAGAGACGGGTACTATGCTGATAAAGAAACATCATCTTCTTGTGAGGATGGACTTCACAAGGTGCTTCAAGAATATTTTACAATTTCTTATAATATATTGAGTGGACGTAATTACATTGGAGCTCCCTACACGCGTACATGGTATGTAGGCCAACTCCTTGTGACATAAGAAGATTACAGCAGACGGCTCCCGACTTCAGCTCACAGGTTTTCCCAAGAATTTCAAGTTCAACAGCGGTGTATGCAGACAACAGGTAATTAAAGCATCAGACATGTTATGCATTCATAACATGAAGAAGAGTGTAATCAGCGGCGATATCACATCTCACTTCAAGTTCATGCCAATAGTTTTTTTTTAGATTAAATTTTCCTTTTATTTAGTACCGCAAATCTCACGATATATTTCTTTTGTTAAATTAAAAGACGTCAATGATTGTTCATTGTGACGTAAATTATAGTCATAAACTCAGTTTTATTTTAACTATAATAAGGGATTCCAGTTCCATGTACAATCCTCAATTGTGGAAATGCAACAGTAATTTAATATTTTCCTGATCCATATCCCTGTATATTGCCAGATATGTGAGTTTATCACCTCACGCCTTGAGATAATTGATATAAGAGGTATGCTCTACCGAATTTTGTTGTTTTTCTTAAAAAAGCAACTGGCGCTCAAACAAATGTTATGTATATTGTGTGAAGGAGATGTAAGTATAAGAGTAGTGGTTGGAGTAGCCACAACGTGTCGCCAGCAACGTGGGACTCGAAAGGTTCAGAAGAAGTGTTTCTGAATGGCAATATACATGGATCAGTTCTTTTAATGAGTACGCACATGTTAAATTCACCGAGTAATGTTAGGAAGGTCATTTTGTTGAAGTTTGTATTTAAGGGGTAATGTCAGAGGAATTGCAAGGGGAAATAGCTTTGAGATCGCGAAAAATTAGTAGGAAACCGAAGATGGACAAGGATAGCAATATGCAGTCAGGTGATGAGGCTGAGGTTATTGTGTCCAAGGAAATCCAAGGTGGTAACATAAATAGGAAGTTGGTGACTAAGGTGGGACCTGCTGAAAGTCAGAAAATAGTAGAAACTGAGGAAAACGCTGTCACGCAAGATCAAAGTAAAGGGGTGATTGACCTGGGTTTATTTAATTTGCTGATGTCCAAAATGACTGAGCAGAATAATGCCATGAGTGAGAAAATTGAAACGGTTATTAGTGAAAAAATTGAATCTCAGAATAATATCATTAGTGAGAAAATTGAAGCTCAGGGTATTAGTATTAATAAGAAGATCGATGATGTTAGTAATAAGATAGATCATAAGGTGTTAGAAATAAGTAAGCAGATTAATAATTTAGAAAGTAAAGTAAATAAGGAGTGTAGTGATATCAGAGCTGAGATGGAATTGGGTCGGAGCAATCTCCATACGGAAATAGAGCAAATTAGTGAGACATGCATCAAACAGATTGATGAATTAGGCGCCAAGATCGAGTCTAATAAAGGAGAAATCAATGAATTAGTAGAAGAAAGGTTTGAAAAGATAATCAATACAGTGGGGCAAGAAACTAGGAAATGTATTAGTAGGGTAGAACATGTGGAAAGAAAACTTGGAGAAGTAGGTGATCTAGAGAGTGAACAAAAATCATTATCACAGAAGGTGAGAGAATCGGAAGAAAAGTTGCAGGAGGAATTAAGAAAAATTCAAGAAAAGGCTGAGGAAACAGTGGAAGAAAAATTTCTGAGTTGCCAGAGAGTACTCCAGCAAGAAGTGCGTGATAGTAAGAATGTACGTGAGATAATTGTAAATAATGGTTTAATCACTAGAGATCATGATTTACCTAAGTTTTCTGGGAAAGAATTTAACCCGATGGAATTTATGAGAGTAGTAGAGAAGAAATTTGCTGTTCAATTAAGAGACAATATTATTAGCTGGGAAACTGTATTGGAGATCTTATCTAATGCTTTCGTAGGAGAGACTAAGTCTTGGTTTCAAGTATATAAAAGCTCGATGTCTAGTCTAACTGAATTTAAGGAGAAATTCATGGCTAAATTTTGGAGTGAAGGTGTTCAGAGTAGAGAGAGAGAGAGAGTAATGTTTGGCAGGTATAATTCTAACGAGGGTGTTAGAATGACTGAATACTTTTTGGCTCATGTTTTGGTGTGGAGAAATTTAGAATGTATTGGACCTGAAGCTGATATAGTTAGACTTATGGCTAAGCACTATTCCGATAGAATAAGAGAAGCTGTTTGTATGCAAAGAGTGGAGACTATTAAGGAAATGGAGATTTTGTTGGAAAGTTTTGATGCTTTAGGTAGTAGCTTGAATAATAATAGGACACTAAATAGGAATGTAGAAGGAAGGGGTAACCAATCTAATAATCAGGACAGGCCTATGAATAATCGTAACTACAGAAGAGAATATCAGGAGAGACCTAATAATAATTTCCACAGGGAGAGAAATTATCAAAATAGTTCGGAAAATTTCAGGACTGGGAGGCGTGATTATGGTAATCAACCAGAAGCTGCGAGGCGGGAGAATACAGGCCATAATAATAATAATAACGACGCTAGAGGAAATAGGCAACAGGGGAGGCCGACTGAGGTGTGTAACCAACAAGTCGTAACCGAACCAAGTACTTTAAACGCGCAACGGACTGTATAAACAGGTCACTGAGACAGTCCGTAAATGGTGAGTTCACGTATAAGGTAGATAAGTATGACAATGTCGACCAGCCTATAGTTGTAAGTGAACATGATTGTGACCTAAGTAGCAATAATTCAAATGTTTTAAGTGACGACTTAATCGTAGACAATAAATTTTTAAAGTGTAATTTAAATTTAGATATAAGGCAAGATTTGTTAAGTGATCTTATATTATGTAATGAGGATAATTTAAGTAGTGTTACTGTTACCCCGACGATTGAACTGCTGATATGGGGCAGAAAAGTTAAGATTTTGTTGGACTCTGGTAGTGAGAAGTCATGTGTAAATTCCAAGCTGTATGAGGAAGTTTTAAGAGAGAAGTATGAGGTAGCGGAAATTCCAGTGAGGAATACGTTCATCGTAACAGCTGTTGGGAACAAGTCTCATAGAGTGAATAAACAAATAGCTGTCCCCATTAACATAAGTGGAGAATGTATTTTCCAACCATGCTTAGTAGTGCCTAATTTAGTTTATGCCGTTATTTTAGGTACCGACTGGTTAACGTGTCACAAGGCTAAATTAAATTTTGATCTGTGTAATGTCAATCTTATTTGGGGAAAGAGTAGCAGGGAAGTCAGTTTACCATATGATGTTTTGTCAGAAATTAGTGCGAATAAAGTGTGTTCTAGTACGGAAGGATCTTGTGAAATTCCTAATATGAGGAAAAATATTGATGTCTGCCATGTGTCTATACAGAGAGATTCTAGAGATGAATTGTATGAGACAGTGGAGAAATGTAAGTTAGCGGATAGTCAGAAGGACGAATTGTGTGAATTATTGATATCACATAGTGATGTTTTTAGCGATCGGCCTGGTAGAACACATCTTTACGAACACAAATTTAATGTTATTGATAACTCAACTTTTGTAGGACCGAAATATCCCATTCCGTTAAAATACGCTAGCACTGTTGAAGAGCAGATTGACATTATGCTAGATTATAATATAATTGAACCATCATGTAGTCCTAATTTGAATCCACTTGTTATTATACCTAAGAAGGATAACACGGTAAGATTGTGCATGATAATTTTTGTAAGCCTATATTGGATGAATTTGAACTTGGTGACAAGGTTTTACTCAGAGTGGCACTTCCGTCATCAGCAGAAGCTGGTCAATTTTCTAAGTTTTTCTTGTTATATCAGGGATACTTCACCGTAGTGAAACGGATTGGGAAATGTGCTTATTCATTAGAAGACAAGGAAGGAAATATCGTAGGCACATACAATATAAGAAATCTTAAGAAATATATCATGTGAGTTTGTTGATTAATTCTCATTATTATGTTAATTCACCATATTTTATGAAGCTGGCATTGCGAACAGGACTTCAGTGAAATTAGCGTGTGTTGTGATAATAAGTGAAGCACGGTAGTGCAATAAACTCCAGTGCTTGGAGACAGTGTATCTAATGAAATGTCTTCGAGAATTACTTTTGAACACTCAATGAACGTTTGAAACGACAGAAGTGAGAAAGAAATGTAATCTGTATGTAAATAATACTGTATAATCAAAGTGAAAATGATAAGTGATCAATGTTTTATATGTGTAACAACGAACATCCAGATGGATGATACTATGTACCCAATTTTGTAAAGGGCATTTTTATACATGTATATATGGTGTACTCGATTTCAGGTGATTGTGTATATATTTCATGAATCAATCGATTCATTTCATCGATTATTTCATGAGGGAGGCGTTCTGTAACCGTACAACAGGGTTACAGACTCCATTCTGTATTTATTATTATTATTATTATTATTATTATTATTATTATTATTATTATTATTAACCCGATTCATTAGATTTTATATTCTGTTTCTCATCATTTAGACTGTAATAATTAGGTATCACGGATATTATTGTATTTAATCATAGGTTAAGTGAAATTTATTTGTAATTATTCTGTATTGTAGTAAGTGAGATTTGTTGGTTTCATATTGTCATGCTGTGGCTTGTAACTTTGGCTAGATGAGCTGGCATAGTATTTTGCAATCGAGGCTATGTTTAGCTGTGCAAGGAGTTTTCCCGGTGACGCATTCGGCATAGTCATTCTTGGACCGCTTGGGTACGCTTAGACGACACATGACTGATGACATCAGTGCGTGGACACGTGATTGCGACCAAGTGTCAGTATTCGCCAGCTACTGTATGTGGAAGTGGAAGGGATGAACAGTGAGTGGGGAGATGAGTCGTCATCGCGAGGTTATATAAAGTCAAGGCGACGGTGGGGAGAGGTATTCTGTTCTTACTCAGTTCATAAGCAGTTGATATCGTGCAGAGCATATGTAACAGTCAGATGTATCAAATGGAAGAAGTGGTCTTAGTGTGATGGTCAGAGCGAAGAGTTGTGTTTGAAGAGGTAATCATCGAGGAAGTCTACAAGTGGTGCTTGCATCCGAGCAGAGACGGGTACTATGCTGATAAAGAAACATCATCTTCTTGTGAGGATGGACTTCACAAGGTGCTTCAAGAATATTTTACAATTTCTTATAATATATTGAGTGGACGTAATTACATTGGAGCTCCCTACACGCGTACATGGTATGTAGGCCAACTCCTTGTGACATAAGAAGATTACAGCAGACGGCTCCCGACTTCAGCTCACAGGTTTTCCCAAGAATTTCAAGTTCAACAGCGGTGTATGCAGACAACAGGTAATTAAAGCATCAGACATGTTATGCATTCATAACATGAAGAAGAGTGTAATCAGCGGCGATATCACATCTCACTTCAAGTTCATGCCAATAGTTTTTTTTTAGATTAAATTTTCCTTTTATTTAGTACCGCAAATCTCACGATATATTTCTTTTGTTAAATTAAAAGACGTCAATGATTGTTCATTGTGACGTAAATTATAGTCATAAACTCAGTTTTATTTTAACTATAATAAGGGATTCCAGTTCCATGTACAATCCTCAATTGTGGAAATGCAACAGTAATTTAATATTTTCCTGATCCATATCCCTGTATATTGCCAGATATGTGAGTTTATCACCTCACGCCTTGAGATAATTGATATAAGAGGTATGCTCTACCGAATTTTGTTGTTTTTCTTAAAAAAGCAACTGGCGCTCAAACAAATGTTATGTATATTGTGTGAAGGAGATGTAAGTATAAGAGTAGTGGTTGGAGTAGCCACAACGTTCGTCATGAAATAACTAATTCCTGGAGAAAATCTCTTCATTTCCGGTCTAAAATAAATTCCTGGGCTACGGACCAAGTTTATTTTACTGTAGATTTTCGGCTTGAAAGCATTGGACTGTAAACCGCCAGAGAACTTATTCATTCAGGAGCGAATTGGTTCCCAACTTCGAGAGCTATGAGCAGTAAACTAAGATAGCTTCTCAACCAATCAGAAAGAAATGTTCGCTAAGTTGGGACGAATGAAATACTGCGCTCCTCAACAGCAAGCATCTTTTCTGGTGGGATATTTACAAAATCGAGAATGTTTCGGAAACAGTCTTATTAGCGGATTTATTTATTAACCTTGTATCTTACACACCATCACATTCTAAAGCAAACGTCACATAACGTAACCAATCTCTTTGGAATTTTGTCATTTTTCATCTTGATTTAACTTTCACATCCCACTCGCCATCTTGTTATCTTCCATGCGATACTCTTGACGCATATTATTCCATTTAGAGGTTACCTCCGCTGTGGATCAGTGGTAAAATGTTGATCTCAGCATCCCAGGATTGCAGATTCAAACCAGAGAGAGAGAGAGAGAGAGAGAGAGAGAGAGAATATTTTGAAGGGCGAAAAGAAGCCCATTGGGCACTCCATAACGCAAGATGGCGGCAGCTAGAAAATATTTTTTGTTCACACATTTAATGTTTGATATTTGATTAAATATTAGTCAAAGACCATCCATCAGAGTTTTCGTTTCTCTGTCATCTAGTTTAGAAAAAAATTGAAATGTCAAAACTGAAACGCAGGCAACCTAAATGGCATCAGATTTAAATGCCTGCACCGCTTTTCACCACATCCTGGTGGGGTCACCGGTGCGAAATACGTCGTATTATTTTTACGGTCGGATGTGAAGGGATGTTGGCTATTAACTTTTTATTTATTTACAATTTGCTTTACGTGACGATGAGGTAGGAAAGGGCTGTAAGTAGGAAGAAAGCGACCGTGGTCTTAATTAAGGTACAGTCCCAGCAGTTACCTGGTGTGAAAAATGGTAAACCACGAAAACTCATCCTCAGCGCTGCCGACAGTGGAGTTAGAACCTACTATCTTCCGAATGCAAGTTCACAGCTGCGCGACCTTAACCGCACGGTCAATTGGCTCGATGGCTATTGCGTGTTCCTCGCTATGGGTTGTACGTCGCGCTGACTCTGATAGGTCATACGTGAGAACGGGAAAGGACAGGCCTATGAGTGGAAAGGAAGCAACCGTTGTCTTAATTAAGGTACAGCCTCAGCGTTTGCCTGGTGTGAAAGTAGGAAACCCACAGAAAACCGTAACTAAGGCCACGGCCCACTCCAAGTCCCTTCCTATCCCATCGTCGCCATAAGACCTATCTGTGTCGGTGCGACGTAAAGCCAATTCTAAAAAATATATACAGAATTACTCTTACTAATATTTTTGTTCACTAAGTAATACAGCATGCAACTTCGTAATTCTTCATGGTGTTGATTATTTCCTTCTTTCATGGCCGTATGTGTGCCCACAATGGACACTCCCAAGTATCACTCAGGGTCGGCTCTTCTGATACTTAGAGATTCCTCCCTGCGGTTGGATGTCTCCGCCATTGGAATGCCGTTTCTATTCAAGGCCTTTTCGGCTGTACGCCACATGTTGCACTCTCCTTGGATCCTCGACTGCGAGAGTTCTCTTAACGGGATGATTTTCATCTCGACGTTGAACTTGTCCGTACCAGCGCAACTGCCGCTACTCCAATTTCTCACTGACAGGGGCCGTATTAAATGATCCTCGTATATGCTCATTGCGCATTCGGTCCAAGAGGGTGACACCCGCTGACCATCGCAGCATCCGCATTTCCGTTATATGCATTTGCTGATCATCCTTCTTTTGCTTTGTCCAACACTCGGAGCCGTTAATTATTTCTATGAATTATGGGGTATTATTCGGATTCCGTAACACTGTTAATATGCTTGGTGTGCACGATTCTATTCCCAGGAATGTGATATAATCAATATTTGTGATGTACATGTATGTGCTCTATACGCATACCGTACAGAATATCCTTACGTTGATTATGCAATAAATTACGAAATAATTACGTTAATTCTTTAAATAAAACATTTTAACTGCCAAATATATTTAAGCTGGCAAATATGTATAGCTTGTAACTGTTAGTTCATCCATACATTCGAACCAAAATGTATTTAATGACGTTTTTCCGATAACGAATTAAGTTTTACCGAATTGAATGGCACTTATTCTAAAATTGAGATTGAAATCGTATAGTCGGAAGATAGCTGAAGTGCAAAACTTAGGTGGGCCACGCAGTAGAATATATTATTTATCGTTCAATAGTTAAAAATTTTCGAACTCATTACTAGAGGACTAACGTTCCTCTAGGTAATGGTGCGGACTAGTGATAAATGTGTCCTACACACACGAGACAGAATCAAGTACGTAAGAGGAATCCATCTTCCAGTACAGCTGGTTGGGAACTTTGATGCAAGTCACTTCGAGAAAGGATGATCTAAGCCAATCCCCTCCCTTTGCTCACAAGGCCCCTTTACCCACTAAGACATGAAATGATGGCAGAACTCTACCGATAATTCGATCACCCTATTTCTCTAATAGCTCCTGCATTTCTTATATGGAGGAGTGAGATGAAATGTTTTTCATTCCTTTCTTCTTTGCTGACTTCTCGGCTTGCTGGTGGTCGGACACCTTTAGCAGGACAAAGCCAACACGGCTTACCATCGACTGTTCCGTCCCCGAATGTAAGCGGATTACCAGAAACCTGGCAGTCAACATTAACCAACCCGTTAATACGCGAGTCAGAGGTCTCTCTTCCCTCTTTGTGAAGTCAGGGGATTACCTTAGCGTGTAGGTCGTCCGATAAGGATGGCGGTCTACCCTCAGTGGTTGTTAGAGTTCTCTTCTTGAAGATGCTCACAAAATTTAATTATTATGGTACGTCGCTTTTCTGGAGGTTAAGTTCGGCACACTGTTTGAGTTACGGAATGGAGATCTAGAAGCTTAAAAATTATAGCAAGGAATTTTCTGGAAGAAAACTTGTAACCATTTCGTATTAAGAAAAATCGGAACTACCGGAACTTAAATTTTTAGTTGGAAATTAATATGAATTGTCAATGAGCTATCACGTCGCTGAGGAGGAGAAAACGTTTCGACAATGACAGTGTGTGGAAAATACACCGTAACCCCCAAAAAATAAACAATTCAAGATTTCGACAAATGTAGAGTCAGGAGAGCGAGATAAGTAAGACGCGGATTACATTATCCAGCGAAACGTTATAAAAAACCGGATCGGAATAAACCAACGAATCAGTCGCGAACGCCATTTATATGATCTTACAAAAAGTCGTCATCTTGGAGTTACTAAGGCTGAAAACTCTAGCGGGAACAGCCAGTCCGGCGGTGACTGGGATTGGAACCGCGACCGCCTAAGCGAAAAGGTAGTTGTGATTTGACTGAAATATTGAGAATTGATAGACTCAAGAAGAAGAAGAAGAAGAAGAATGAGAAGATTAGGACCCTCCTGCACAGCTTTCTCTTCTTATTCTTCTGTCTTCCTTAAGTAGAAGAAAAAGAAGTTAACGAAGATAGACTCAAGTTTTTGGTTAATAGAAGAGACTTTCTTGTATGAAGTTCAACAGCGACCAGAAAGTGCCTCCAGTAAAGTTGCATTTTCTGAGGATTTAGATGGAAATGATCGAAATATTTTTGAACATCTGAATACACATGCACGCTTTCATTACTCTAGTTATCGTTTCAGGAAAGTTCAGACTGTGAACTCAACATAATACACAGACAAAAAACATTTTAAAATGATATATTTTACTGGAAATTCAGTGAATCGAAGTTTTTTAATAAAAATTGATTTTGAAAGAAGTGAAGGCAAAATCTGCAGTTTAACAGGCACTGTTTCATCAGAAAAATAAGGGCAGCTCGTTCTTTTAAGTCCAATCTTCCTCTCACATATTATGACGTCAACAAATCATTCCTCGACATCTCAAATTGTCTACCAGAAAGTTAACTTGCATAATCGTGTTTATTTGTACCGTAATGAAGGTTCTTTTAATCCCCATAAGAAAGAGATATTTTTGCAAATGTTAATTATGATATTCTTTCCTAATGGCAGTGAACATGTATACCACAGTGTATGCATTCCTAATCCAAGTGATATTTCCATAAACCCTCAAGATCGTAACTAGAGTCGCCAACTTTCATCCAGTATATTTCTCCGTCTTTTTGTACGGCTGTGAGACCTGGACTGTGAATGCTAAAGACAAAAAGCGCATTGATGCCATTGAGGTGTGGTGTTGCGGAGAATGCTACGTATATCCTGGACAGAAAGAAGAACTAATGTTTCCATTCTGGACGAACTCTGCATCAAGAAACTCCTATCTTCCCGTGTGAGTGAGCGTTACCTCCTGTTCCTTGGCCACATTTTAAGACGAGACGGAGAGAACTTGGAAAAGGTAATTTTACAAGGCAAAATTGAAGGCAGTAGACCACGAGGAAGAACAGCAAGCAGATGGATAGATCATGCGAAGAAGATCACTGGGCTATCACTTCATATCATATTAACGAAATGTGAAAACCGCTCGGGATGGAGACATCTTGTCAAGGTTGCAACACGGAAATGATGGAGTTATGAGGTCACGACACTCAGTAATGAGCACAACGACTAATGATGATGATTTCTCAAAAACTGTGAGTTATCTCCCGAGAGAGAGAGAGAGAATCGCAATTCTCCCTTTCCTTCATCAAGGCAGTACCTAACAGGTACAATACGACATAGCCAGTGAGCATTCTCGTGGTCATTGGTTATGACAGACGTGCGAGGACCGCATTCCTCTGTCAGGGATCACATTATTCTATTGATGAGATACCAGCCTTCCTCCACATGGCAATAAACTCTGATTATGCCGTGTGTATGTGTACATATATATCTGTGAGCGCCCTCTGCCGGCCATTTGATAATCCTCTCATCAACCAGTATAGTCCTGCCTGCATTCCATTCGATTCAAATCGGCTTAGCTAATTACTAGAAAGCTTCCAGCGCGCAGCACACACATTCTATCTCTCTCTCCCCTTTCTGCTGCTACACATGATGCTACCAACCTACCAACTCCCAAATACAGTCACATTCAAAATAATGTGAATTTTTACAAAGATGACACTTCTTCAGATTGTATCCCAGTTTAGTGGTTCACTGTATAGAAATTACTTCGATAACTCGAAGTGTCTTCGGAGCCTGAAAATACTTCGAGTACTTCTAAATTTTTGACTATATTCCTTTTTTAACACCTAACATTTTAATAGTATTCGATATCGTATTAAAATATTTCTTTTGCCACGAGAAGCACCATTATCGTTTTAGAATACTTACAAAATCGTATTTTAAAAAGAAATCTGTCATGTACTCTCAACAACATTGTCTAACAGATTAACAGCGCCATATGCGCCCTCGCCTACCGAGGACTGCGACCCGGTATTGTAAACCGCTTGCTGGGGATCATATGGCTAGTCAAACAATGCAGCTTGACTAAAATGTAGAGTGGTCCACCCCGCGTTGTAGGGGGCAACGCGTCCGCCTGTCACCCAGTGGCCCCGGATTCGATCCCCGGCCGGGACAGGGTTTTTTAATTGTAATGATTAATATCTCTGGCCTGGGGACTGGGTGTTCATTTCACACTACCGCCATTCCAATTACACGCAGGTTCATACAATATGGTACCAGTAGGGGCAAAAGATCCACATGGGTCGACGCCCCGAACAAACAGCATTACAAATGTAGAGTTTGTTTAATTTTTATAAGTAGTCTATTTATCTGGGTTTCTCCTACTGGAACTAATTTTATCTGGGGATGATCAAGTACACATAATTGGAATGTTCCGCATATATTTCGAGTTACAGAAAACAATTCACACCTGCTCTTGAAATATCCTTCGATATATCGAAAAATGCGAGTGATAAAACTTCAAATTATCGAACAAATGTAACACATGAATTATATTGGATCCCGTAGGGAAATGAAAATTCCTTCGCGATATAGCAAATTCTAGTTACAGACTGTCGAGTTATAGAAGTTCAACTCTATTTTGTGTGGTTACAATCCATCACAATGTACTGTATTTAAATTAAACATTTCCTTAACGGATTTACTGTAATCGTCTAGCCAAAAAATCAGGATACATCGCAACCCTGCATTTTCGGGTTTGAGGCTTTTTTTTGTTTCTTTGCAATAACTGAAATAAAGAAAAATGAAAGATTAAATCAGCTGTTGAAACGTTGTGACGGGCGTTAAAAGTAGGCATTGGTTATCTCAAAAGCTACATTTCTTTATCCCAAATGAGTTTTCATTTATGTTAAATTATATCGACATCTTGTTCTTCAGCTTCACGCACTTCTGAAACTACTCGCTGAGCTATGCTCTCATTCGAAGACTTGTAATAGCTTACGACGTTCAATGCATTTTTCTTGTTTTTGCATCGCACTAACTCGGACAGACAACAGGGCTAAGAGAAGGAAGTAATCGCGGCTTTAAGTAAGTACAGCCCCAACGTTTGCTTAGTGTGAAAATGGGAAACTACAGAAAATTATGTTCAGGGATGCCGCTAGTGGGGTTCAGATTCATATCTTCTCATAGCAAACTAACAGCTACAAAGCCCCAACCGTGCAACCAGCTCGCTCGGTTTTCACATTTATTTTCCTCCTAAGACAAGGCGCAGACGGCGGTAATGTTTGGAGATATCTTGCTTCCATTACTCAACTATTTCACGCCTGCCCAGTGCCATTCTAATGGCTTCTACAATTGTTGACCCTCTGATACAAAACAGCTGTCATGGCCGACGTTACAATGGTACCGGTATGCAGATTTTCCGTGCTTGTAGGCCATGAATCAATTGGTTCTGAAGCCCCCGCATACTGCCCCAACATTTAAAAGGGACCACTCCCTTCGAAGTTCAATGTGACTGTCTCCTCGTTTACATGCTCAAATACGGAGATAAATTCTTCAGATATAAAAATTAACATTATAAAATAAATAGAACCTTGTATGTGTTGCATTAATCATATAAAAATAAAAAATTGTACATCTTAAGTACAAGCTACTAATAAGAATAACGTTCAGGCAAAAACTATGTGACGATATGAGTACCTTAGCATTTCAAAGTACAAATAATTTTAACGCAGTGGCTGCTATTCTTTTTTGAACATTGACAGTACTAGAAGTACAGTTCCCCACCATGACACAGAACATCTATGTACATTCGCTTGAGCGATAAGACGAGTTAATACCCAGGTTCGGGGATCAAGCTCTCACAATGACAGCCAGTCATCCACAGAACAGAGAGAGCCCAGGCTTAAGTTACTACGGAGTTCAATACACTACTCTACGGCTCGTTAATCTTCAAAGCAGGCATTCAACGAAACAATGCTTTAATTTCATCTGATTTGCTCAAACAACTTCTCGACAGTGGAACTAATACTGTTACCACCACGAACACAAAAAATAATTAAGATATGTACTAACTGGCGTATAGATTTTATTGCCGGGAGTGTCCGAGGACAAGCACGGCTCGCTAGATGCAGGTCTTTCGATTTGACTCCCGTAGGCGACCTGCGCGTCGTGATAAGGATGGAATGATGATGAAGACGGCACATACACCCAGCCCTCCACCCCGCCCCCGAGCCAGCGAAATTAACCAATTACGGTTAAAATTCCCGACCCTGCCGGGAATCGAACCCGGGACCCCTGTGACCAAAGGTCACCACGCTAACCATTTAGCCATGGAGCCGAACATGTACTAGCTGAAATAATTACAATTGTTGTAGTCCTCTTAAGAATTAGATTGGCCGTGCGCGTAGAGGCGCGCGGCTGTGAGCTTGCATCCGGGAGATAGTAGGTTCGAATCCCACTATCGGCAGCCCTGAAGATGGTTTTCCGTGGTTTCCCATTTTCACACCAGGCAAATGCTGGGGCTGTACCTTAATTAAGGCCACGGCCGCTTCCTTCCAACTCCTAGGCCTTTCCTATCCCATCGTCGCCATAAGACCTATCTGTGTCGGTGCGACGTAAAGCCCCTAGCAAAAAAAAATAGATTTTCAGTAGTTTATTCATCTGAATGAGTATATAAAAGGCTTTAAAACAATCTAAACTAGACTTGTTCCAACAGCAATAGACACAGTCGATTATTTTCCTTGAATGGGTCTGAGATGAATCGACGTGGCTTTCCAGAAAGAGTTAAACTGGGACTCAGAAACACTGAATCCACACTGAATAGCCTCGCTTTTGCGTATGATGGAGGTTTCTTTTCAGAAGATCGAGAAACTGCTACTAACAATGGTGCCTTGTGCAAGAAATGAGATGTGAGCAGCACTGTTTTTTAAATAACCAACCTAAGGGATAAAAGGCAAGCAAACAAATATACAGACGATGATATAAATAATAATATGATCAATAACAATCTGCCGGGCTGAGTGAATCATACGGTTGAGGCGCTGGCCTTCTGACCCCAACTTGGCAGGTTCGATCCTGGCTCAATTTTTACGCTGGTATTTGACGGTGCTCAAATACGTCAGCCTCGTGTCGGTAGGTTCACTGGCACGTAAAATCACTCCTACAGGACAAATTTCCGGCATCTCGGCGTCTTCGAAAATCGAAAAAGTAGTTAGTGGGACGTAAAGCCATTATTATTGTTACCGTGTTTTAGCGGTAGTTATGCGTAAAAGAAGGTGCGGGTGTGAATGGGTTTCAAGCTACGAAATTATAGTGCATGTAAAATTAATTTAAAATTTAACAAGGTTATATTTTCTTTTCAAAAACAAAGCAATAACAGACATGGCAGGTACAATGTAGCAAAACAAGGGGAGTTACAATATTTACAGGTTTTGGGCTTCACGCCCTGACTTCAGCGATCAGCTCAGTTTTACCACAAACACAAGTTTTAACAGAGGGGCAGAAAACCCCATTCATCCCTAGGAGCCCCTGGCTCCGAATTACACAGAAAAGCCTCCACGAGGCATATGACACTCCATTTTCAAAAGAGCGATCCGCTCTTAAAATTTAAGCCTCTCAAAGGCCACACCAAACTCTACCTTCAAGCTGTCCTTTAAGGACGTATTCACAGGGGTAAAATACCCAACCTACAGAGGTCTATTACATGAAAAGAAGGTTGATTACATGACCTCTAAAATAACAATTTGAGAGGAGGCGATCTTGCACTCCTAATACACTTTTTTTTTTTTTTTTTTTAAAACCTAATCTGGCTCTGGGCCGCTAACGCAAGGGCTAATCCCATACTACAGAGGTGACTTAGAGAAGAACACTTTACATTACATAAACGAAGAATAGTTTGAGAAAATAAGTTCACCTCAAAACAAGTATGAGTGGGAGCTCGAGAGGGTTAGCACTCTCTATCCCAATATGTAGCCTTACAAGAAAAAGATGAAAAGAGTAATTACATTTTAGGAAAAGGTTACATGATGGAAATGCTTCGAACCCGCCGCGAGTGTTAAACTGCCGACCTAGCAAGAAAAGAAGTTATTAATAGGCCATTACCTGGTGTTGAACGGCTGAAGAAGAAAGAGGCGCTTCCCGCCTCCTGCTATGTACTTAATACACTGAAAGATGGAACAGAAGTGGCCCGGAGACCCCAAAATCAGCAGTTTATAACCTCTCGCGGAAGATTCTAGGCGTTAGGGGAAATAAAACACCCTCCCTCAAAGTTTTTATTGGCTAGGGAAAAGAAACCCCTACATAGAGGAAAAAGAAACACATTATTGGTGGAAAATTAATTAAAGAAATTCGGGATTGGCTAGATCCAAACTAAGGGGAAAAAGAGGGGTATACAGCCAACTTAAACAATGACAGAAGGAAATTTAACAAAGAACAAACTCTTGAAATAAAAATTTCTCCAACAAAATAGTTCTTTGATTTCGCACTAGGTCGCACTATTGTTGATCTTCAGTAGTGTCCTCTAGAAGAGAAAGTTCACACTTCTTACTTCAAGCGAAACAAAAACACATCAAAAATGACACAGTTCACAAACTCAAAAATTTCCAGGTAGTGACATCTTCTGAGAAATTAGTAGATTAATAGTGTAGATAAAGTTCAGACTTCCTCCAGAAGAGGAGTTTCAACTGGCGCAACTTTTAAATAAACAGAGTAGAGGTGTACCGCCCGGTACAGACCTCCCCCCCCCAAAAGTTCCTCCAGGGGTGACACATGAAATCAGGTTGAAACAAGTTCCAAGTTATAAAGTGAATATGAAAATAGATTACAAGATTTTCAGAATGTTGTGTGATTCAGTTTCACAATTTGTTGTTTGCAGGTGAAGTAAAGTCTTTCTGTTTTTAGAAGTTGAATTTCTGAAGATAAACTTTTAATACTTGAAGGTGATGAAAAATTTGGCAATGTCCACCAAATACGGTGTTGAATTCCCAAGTGTAATCATTACTTATGGTGACTGTCCATGTAGTTGATGTAGATTGAGTCGGATGGCCAGACCGGCCGTTGCAGCTTGCGTCCAACGGAGGCCGCTCGGACCCCTCAAGTACCCTGAGATACCGCTCGCCCGCACTATGAGGGGAGCAGAGGTGTTGAAGTACGCCGCGCCCGCGGTGAACAGATACAGGCTGCGGGCATGTAGCAGGTCGTGCGCCGCACATCAGCCTTGGCCGGGAGGAGAGTTCCGGCTCGCCGTGCACATGTCGTCCTCGCTGGAGAGGAGGGGGCCCATCCCCCTCCCCAGTCGCTGCACGGCGCTGCGCGGCTGCGGGGGCGCTGAAACATTAAAGCTAGGCGGCAGAATTGTGTTGGACAATCATTTTCTTTGAGGGTACAGGCTTGTAGAGAGAGTGAGGGGCCAGCGGCGTGCAGATATTCATGGTATTCATTAAGCCACTGTGTAGAGTGGAGCAGGAGACGGGAGCGTGGTAATGGCCGTGGCAAAGACAGGATGGCAGTTTAATGGGTCGGGGCAGGTTTCACAAACATGCTTACATAAGAAACAAAATCCTATAGAAGGGGCAGAATGCCTTAAAAGTGAAACTCAAAAAAAAATATAACCTTCATATCCTTTCAAAATAATATGAAGCAAGTTAACACAGAAATTACACCGGTTTCACCTGGGACAGGTGAACCCTAAATATCCTCTCGGTGGCTGGATTACTTAGCAATAAGGTAACCGGCGTAAGAAAATCGAGAATGATACAAGGCCCATGAAATCTGGGGGCAAGCTTGCCCGCGGGAACAAAATTTTTGACCATAACCTGGTCACCTACCTTCAAGGTGGTGGGTCTCCGTCCACGATCATACCTTTCCCTAACCTTTTCATGAGATACTTTAAGATTAGCTTTAGCCTTCTTCCAAAGATCTTTAATGTTGTCCGGATCTATTGTCTCGGGCAGAATGTCATTCAGAGACCAGAGGTTAGAGAGCGGCGAGTTGGGAACGAACTTAAACATCAAAGAAGCTGGAGTAAATTTGTGAGATTCATGAACCGCCGAATTCAAAGCAAAAGCTAACCAATGCAGGGACGTGTCCCACCTAGAATGATCTTCATGATGATAGGCAATAAGTGCGGACCTGAGATTACGGTTAACCCGTTCAGCCAGAGATGGTTGAGGGTAATAAGCAGATGTAGTTACATGAGAGATGGACAAGTCAAAACAGAATTTACGAAACAGATTTGATGTAAAAGCTTTAGCATTATCAGATACAATGTATTGGCACGGACCAAAAGAAGCAAAAATAGAATTTAGGCAAGTAATGGTGGACTGAGCGGTAGCCAGCTTAGTCGGAAATAACCAGGAAAATCTTGTAAAACCATCTACACACACAAAGATGAACTTGTTGGCATTACCCTTTGACTGGGGGAAGGGTCCCACATAATCGATATACAGGCGTTCCATGGGGCGCGACGCTTGATGAGAAGACAAAAGGCCTACTTTAGTGGACATGGTGGGTTTACTGATCAAACAAGATTTACAAGCTTTTACAAGTTCCCGAATTTCACCGTCCATACCTTTCCATATGAACATTTCACGAATCTTTTCACGAGTTTTAAAGATACCCAGGTGCCCCCCCAATGGGGTCTCATGATAGTATTTGAAGATCATAGGTACAAGAACCGCTGGAACAACAACTTTCATCAACTTATCATGCCTCGAAGGGCAACATAGAACACCATTCCTTAGAACATAAGGGACAGCATGTTCCCCAGAAGAAAGGGTTTCCATTATCGGAGCCAGCGTCGGATCTTCACGTTGGTATTTCTCAATATCCCTAAAAAGCATGGGAGCATCTGTTAAGATGGCATTAACACCAGATAGTATGGACTCGGAAGGTGATGAACTGTCGACCGGTTCGTGGGTCTCTACGTCGTTATGAAACATACGGCTGAGTCCATCGGCAACAACATTTTCAGTACCTCTGATATGCCGTACATCGAATTGGAAGGCAGAAATACGGATGGCCCAACGGGCTATACGACCTGTACGACGCGGCCTACCTAAGACCCAGCTTAAGGCTTGATTATCTGTCTCCAGATCGAATTTGACGTGTTCCAGATAGAGACGGAACTTTTCTAAGGCGAATAAGACTGCCAAACCTTCAAGCTCATATATGGAGTACTTTGCTTCTTGAGCTGACAATGTCCTAGACGCATAGGCGATGGGTCGCCTCCCTAGTTCAGTCTCTTGAAGAAGAACTGCAGCTACTGCTGACGACGATGCGTCGGTTTGGACGATGAATTTCTTCGAGAAATCAGGCATAGCAAGAACAGGGGCATTACAGAGAGCTAATTTCAGATCTTCAAAAGCGGCTTGTTGAGAAGGTCCCCACTCGAATTTGATGCCTTTCCTACGAAGAAGGTTTAAGGGCGCCGCTCTATTAGCGAAGTTAGGAATAAACTTCCTGAAGAAATTCACCATACCAATGAATCTAGCGATACCTTTGATGTCCTTGGGAGGTTTAAAATCACGGATGGCCTGTGTTCTAGAATGATCGACTGCTACTCCATCGGGTGACACAATATGCCCTAGGAATGACATAGAGGGCTTAGCAAAGGCAACCTTGGACAACTTAACAGTTAACCCAGCCTTACGAAGGCGATCGAGAACTTCTCGCAGATGATCCAGATGTTCTTCAAAGGTCTCTGAAAATACGACGACATCATCTAAGTAGTGATATAAGTACTCAAATTTGATGTCGGAAAAGACCCTATCTAGTAGCCTAGTGAGCACAGCTGCCCCCGTGGGGAGCCCGAAAGGCACGCGGTTGTATTCGTATAAATTCCAGTCCGTGGCAAACGCTGTAAGGTGTTTAGACTCTTCGGCAAGGGGAATTTGATTATAGGCCTGATTTAAGTCCAAGATGGTGAAGAACTTGGCCTTACGAAACCATGAAAAACAAGAATGAAGGTCGGGAAGGGGCACAGATTGTAACACCACCTTCCGATTGAGAGCCCTGTAATCAATGACAGGCCTGAAACCTCCTTGAGGTTTCGGTACTAGAAAAATAGGCGAAGAATACGCAGACTTAGAGGGCCTAATAATACCGTCCTTCAACATCTGATCGATGATTTCTTTCAGAGCCTTCATTTTAGGTGGAGATAGCCTATACGGTGGAAAGCGAACAGGAATCGAATCCGTGACCTCAATTTTGTATTCAATAAGGTCAGTAACACCAAGAGTATCAGAGAACACCTCGGGAAACGACTGACACAGTTTCCGAATACTATCAGCCTGCTCCTCAGGTAGATGTCTAAGGTCTAACAACATCTCATCCTGGGTAGGCGAAATAGATGAACATGATACAGAATTACACTTTAACAAGGGAATTCTACAATTGGACGCAAATTTGAATGTGCACGACCTACTCTGGAGATCGAGCACAAGACCAGTGTGAGACATGAAGTCCGCTCCCAGTATGATGGGGCAAGACAAATGCTTGGCCACAAACAATTTGATTTTCCATGTAAATTTAAAAACACGAATTTTGACATGTAAGGAACCTAGAATTTCTAATGGAGATGAATTAGCCGAAACATATTTAACAGGAGATGAGTCATAGTCAGGGAGTTTACAAACAGATTTCAATTTAGAATACCAATCAGCCGAAATAATGGAACAAACGCTGCCTGAATCTAAGAGAGCTGTTATAGGCTCGTTATTCAACTCAATCCTAAGAAAAGGAACCGGTGCGGGGGTATCCGCCGCAATCCTAAGACACTCTCTGGGGCATTCAAAAAAAGAATTTGAAGTTTGCTCATTCCCTGAATTCTCGACCCTTTTGCCCGGGGCTGAGCCTTGGAAAGCAGAATTAGTCGACTCAGCCGAAGCCGCTAGTCACTTTTTATTATTGGCATGGGTGGAATTTGCACCAGAGCAGGAGGTGGTGCTATTTGAGTTTGGGCAATTCTGGGCGATATGTGAGAAAGCCCCACATTTAAAGCAGCCTTGTGATGAACCAGCTCCATTCCTAGTCCCACTTGGCTTGATCAGAGGACACTTATTCCGCAGATGGTCAGGCGACCCACAAGCATAACATTTACGGGGATTGACTGGTCGGCGAGGTGGAGGCCGAGTGTTACTAAAGGAAGGCGGGGGTTCTTTCGCCACCCGCAAGGAATCGGCATACCTAACTCCTTCCGCAGAGACGGCTAATGCTTCAAGTTCAGAGAAGGTTTGCGGACACGCCACGAAACACAAATATGACCTGTAGGATGGCGAAATACCTTCTACAATAGCCTGCACAATCTGATCTTCAGGAAAGTGCAGAGCAAACACCCTAGTGTAGAATTTGATATCTTGAATGAAATCAGCCAAGTTTTCATCCAAGCGCTGTACACGGTAATAGTACTTCTGAATCAGGGAGGACCTGGCCCTAGCCGGGATGAAGTTAGCTAGCAAATGGGCATGGAAATCCTCAATAGATGATTGCTCGGCAATGGCTCTTACGATTTTATCAGAGAGAATACCAATAGCATACGGATAGATAATTTGCAAAATTTGACATGGCGAAAGAGAAAAAACAAGAGCATGATCCTGAAATTCCACTAGAAATCTTAAAAATGAAATTACGTCACTGGTGGTATTAACGGAAAACTTGGATATACCTCTGAGCAACATTGCCAATGGATGAGGCAAGCTGCTAAACCCGGGCGACATAGTAGGTAAAGGTTTCAATGGCAAGGAAGTTAATTCAGCACGTACATTGTTCAACGATGTGCGGCGTTCAGACTCGTTGTCCAATGGGGCAGAGATAGTTTGAGCAGCAACGGTTATCCTATTGCCTTCTCCCTTAGCAGGTTCTTCCTCACTACTTACATTCACAACGGTGGGCTGATCAGATTTGGGAGGAACTTCCCCAGTTAACAATTGAGTGACTTTACTAGACAATTCAGAGATAGTTTCAAGGAGCGTATTAGCTTGCTTCCTCTGAACGTCATTCACCTTCAGAGACAACAGATCATTAACTCTATTTGAAAAGTGATATAGCCTGCCTTGCACACGCTTAATTTGATTAGGAGACGGATCGTTTTCATCAAAAAAGCTGACTACAGATGCTAGCCCAGTAATATTCTCGACGATCGTGGAAAGAGACTCATCAATTTCTTTCTCTCCCAAATTGGGGATGGAAATGGGCAAATCAAGGGACTCTCTAAGCTTGTTGGTGTCGATTGCAACCGTGCCTCCAGATTGCACATTTCTGATAGTTAACTCGTATATCAACTCCTCTTTGCGCAAATAGTTAAGGAGGAGAACATCGCGAGGGCCGGGCATGATGACAGAACAATTTTGAAAAACTCAAAAAATTCCAGCAACTGAGACAATTGTTAGAGTTCGAATCAAAGCAATGTTTAGCCGTCAAAAGGGGCTAAATTGAGACCCATTCAACCACGCTCTGCTACCACTTGTTACCGTGTTTTAGCGGTAGTTATGCGTAAAAGAAGGTGCGGGTGTGAATGGGTTTCAAGCTACGAAATTATAGTGCATGTAAAATTAATTTAAAATTTAACAAGGTTATATTTTCTTTTCAAAAACAAAGCAATAACAGACATGGCAGGTACAATGTAGCAAAACAAGGGGAGTTACAATATTTACAGGTTTTGGGCTTCACGCCCTGACTTCAGCGATCAGCTCAGTTTTACCACAAACACAAGTTTTAACAGAGGGGCAGAAAACCCCATTCATCCCTAGGAGCCCCTGGCTCCGAATTACACAGAAAAGCCTCCACGAGGCATATGACACTCCATTTTCAAAAGAGCGATCCGCTCTTAAAATTTAAGCCTCTCAAAGGCCACACCAAACTCTACCTTCAAGCTGTCCTTTAAGGACGTATTCACAGGGGTAAAATACCCAACCTACAGAGGTCTATTACATGAAAAGAAGGTTGATTACATGACCTCTAAAATAACAATTTGAGAGGAGGCGATCTTGCACTCCTAATACACTTTGTTTTTTTTTTTTTTAAACCTAATCTGGCTCTGGGCCGCTAACGCAAGGGCTAATCCCATACTACAGAGGTGACTTAGAGAAGAACACTTTACATTACATAAACGAAGAATAGTTTGAGAAAATAAGTTCACCTCAAAACAAATATGAGTGGGAGCTCGAGAGGGTTAGCACTCTCTATCCCAATATGTAGCCTTACAAGAAAAAGATGAAAAGAGTAATTACATTTTAGGAAAAGGTTACATGATGGAAATGCTTCGAACCCGCCGCGAGTGTTAAACTGCCGACCTAGCAAGAAAAGAAGTTATTAATAGGCCATTACCTGGTGTTGAACGGCTGAAGAAGAAAGAGGCGTTTCCCGCCTCCTGCTATGTACTTAATACACTGAAAGATGGAACAGAAGTGGCCCGGAGACCCCAAAATCAGCAGTTTATAACCTCTCGCGGAAGATTCTAGGCGTTAGGGGAAATAAAACACCCTCCCTCAAAGTTTTTATTGGCTAGGGAAAAGAAACCCCTACATAGAGGAAAAAGAAACACATTATTGGTGGAAAATTAATTAAAGAAATTCGGGATTGGCTAGATCCAAACTAAGGGGAAAAAGAGGGGTATACAGCCAACTTAAACAATGACAGAAGGAAATTTAACAAAGAACAAACTCTTGAAATAAAAATTTCTCCAACAAAATAGTTCTTTGATTTCGCACTAGGTCGCACTATTGTTGATCTTCAGTAGTGTCCTCTAGAAGAGAAAGTTCACACTTCTTACTTCAAGCGAAACAAAAACACATCAAAAATGACACAGTTCACAAACTCAAAAATTTCCAGGTAGTGACATCTTCTGAGAAATTAGTAGATTAATAGTGTAGATAAAGTTCAGACTTCCTCCAGAAGAGGAGTTTCAACTGGCGCAACTTTTAAATAAACAGAGTAGAGGTGTACCGCCCGGTACAATTATTATTATTATTATTATTATTATTATTATTATTATTATTATTATTATTATTATTATTATTATTATTAATCATAATATGAAGTTGGTCGACCCAGTCTGACTCATTGGCTGAATGGTCAGCGTTTAGAGGGTCCCGGTTGGATTCCCCGCCGGGTCGGGGATTTTAATCGTGTTTGATTAATTCTTCTGGTCCGGGGACTGGGTGTTTGTGTTTGTTAGAACATTTTCCTCTTCATGTTCAGACAACACACTACATTACCAACCACCATAGAAACACACAATAGTGATTACATCCTTCCATATAAGGTTGGCATCAGGAAGGGCATCCGACCGTAAAAAAGGGCCATATCCACATATGTGTGATACAGTTCGCACCCGCGACCCCACAGGTGTGGGAAAAACGGTAGAATAAGAAGAAACTGGTCTACCCAAGTGTCTTATTTCAAATCTTTCTTAAAGAGTTGTAACAGAATAGGATTTCTTTAACATATTTTCCCAGCGCGTTCGTCATATTGTAACAAACACAAAGACGATAAATTAAAATACGCACATAAACGTCACTCCTCTTACCCGCAACTCAACATATTGCTGAAGAGCGACGAACATCTCAGCTCTTACTGCGACAAATTGGAGTCATGACGAGATAGATTTCTCGCGCATGCGTACATGTATTTTCACTACCCAGCTTCAACCAGTCTATCATTTTGAGCTCTAACACGGTACACGTAAGCCTACTGAACTCAACATCACTAGTTAAGAAGAGTGTACTTCAGTGTTTCATTTATACGAGGGTAAGTCAATAAATAAATCGCAAAACTGAATTGAAGCAAAAATAATCAAAGTAACTTTCTGACATTTATTTGACTTTTCCATATATTCACCCTGTACATTCAAACACTTATCCCATCTCTTTACAAGTCTTTGAAAGCCAGCAGCAAAGAAGTCCTTTGGTTGCTGCCGCAGCCAACGTGTAACCTCATAGATTACGGCATCATCTCTATCAAAATGACGGCCACCCAAATGATTTTTTAGGGGCCCAAACAGATGAAAATTACTGGAGGCTAAGTCAGGACTGTACGGTGGATCTTCCAAGCGTTCTCTGCACGACGACCAGGACGCTCCCCATCTCTAATGCTTTTCCTTCCACGGTTAAACTTCTGGACTCAATTGAACACAGCTTTCAGTGAAAAACAGTTTTCACCAAAGACGAGATGCATTTTGCGATGCACTTCTTCTGTGGACAGTCCTTTGGCCCACAAAAAACGCACAACTGCACGCTGTTCTTCTCGTGTACAGTCATGCAACACATGTGCCCTCGTGCACTAACAGCCTTTGACTGACTGAGTGCCTGCGAGAGATGTCGTACGACAAGCATACATATGCTCCCATCTGCTGGCAAAACTTGTGCGCGTCATTTCAAAAGGTATAAGGCACACACATATTTGCGGCTTATTTATTGACTCACACTCGTAGGTTGTTCAAAAGAGAAAGTAGGCTACTGTTGAGTTATGATCAGAACGCCACAGCTCATTAGATCATAGGGAAAGGCTGCCTCTAGCTACTTGGCAACGACCGACCGTTGAGGGCTGCAAACAGAATATATGAACTTCCAACAGATCCCGTCTAGTTCAAGAAAGGGGCGCTCATATGGGACTATTTACAGGACCGAGAGATTCAAGTACTAAGTTGATCGAACACGTGGCTTCGTGGTTTGAGTCACGTAGCCATCAGGTTATCTTTGGGAGATAGTGGGTTCGAACCCCACTATCGGCAAGTCGCGAGAATGTGGCGAAGAGGAACAGGGGTACGCATGACTGCCGCGTTTGTGCCCATCTCTATCTATCAATAAACATATGGTCCGTCCGCGGGGACTCTTGCGAAATGAAGTGCTGTCGTGAAGTTTCGACGTGGTAGTGCAATTGTGCCTTAATTACACACTTACTATATTTACTGCTTAATACACAGTTTGATTATGAATATGCATCGATTCAGAAAGCTCGCATTGTCTGTCACGACTGATGTTTGTAGCTAAGAGTGTAGTATATGTTACTCGTGCCTACAAGATGCCGCACCTTCTCGTCAGGCGCAGATAGTAACCCACCATCGACATAAGACTTATCAGTGTCGGTGCGCCGTAAAGCAAATAGAAACAAAATACTAAGGTGAAATGCTAACTGCACAAGTCGACGAGAAATCTGCCACCGATAGGGCGAGAAAATGGAGATGGCAAATCAAGATCCCTCTTCAATGCGGTCAATATCGTACAATGCAGTAATCCGCTGGGCTGGATGGCTCAGGCGGTTGAGGCGCTGGCTTTATGACCCCAATTTGGCAGGTTCGATCCTGGCTCAATTCGGTGGTATTTGAAGGTGCTCAAATACGTCAGCCTCGTGTCAGTAGATTTAGTGGCATGTAAAAGAACTTATGTGGGACTGAATTCCGGCACCTCGGCGTCTCCGAAAACCGTACAAGTAGTTACTAGGACGTAAAGCCAATAAAATTATTTATTTAATACTGTAGCCCAGCCAGAGTGCCTATACGCAGCAAAAACCTGAACCATAATGAGAATTTCTGATAAAAAGAGAATGGAAAGAAAGTTTTTAAGGAGAAAGTTCGTGAGATAAAATTGCATTACACCTGAGGACAAAAAAGGAAGTTCAAAGACTTATCAGTCAGGATGAGAAGAGGAGACTGATGTTTTATGGGGACAGACAGGCTGGAGAATAAAATCCTTCATCCTTCAACAGAAATGGAAGTCACAGCCTCCTTGGCTTCAAGTAGAGCACCAGGACTTTATTTCTAAGATACAGCGAGTTTTAAGACGAAAGTCTTACGGATAAAAGATCTCCCATGAGAGAAGCCTAAGATTTCTGACATCTCCGAATGAACCAGAGGCTGAAGGATCTCTGGGAGGAACGAAAAACGCAAGAAAAGAAAACCACTTGGAAGAGGGAATACAAGGCACTTGTGTCTTCGTAGTCTATAGGTGGGAGTGTCGAATAATAATAATAATAATAATAATAATAATAATAATAATAATAATAATAATAATAATAATAATAATAATAATAATAATAATAATGGCATAGACGTCATGATATATACTCGTACGATGCGCGCATACAAATGGACGTATCACATGGGAACGCTCATAAATTTCAGTTGGAATACGCAATGAGGTCACAACACATCAGCTGGATGTCATTGCGGCGGTACGTTAACACGTACTTAATTAAAATACCAAACACGCATTTATTTCATGGAGTTGAACAACCTATGGTATAGGAATAGTTTGACAGAGGTAAAGTGTTAATTATCTAAATTCTCAACGTACTGTATTCCTTTCGGTTTCTAGGGTTTAAAGGAAAACCAGAGAGGATTTGAGACTAAATAAACGAATAAATCTATAAAAGGCACGCATACAATTTTGTATTGTTGTTGGTAGTAAAAGTTGTATTGTAGTAGTAGTAGTAGTAGTAGTAGTAGTAGTAGTAGGTCCATTAGTTATTTTCACTAGTAGAATTTCTATCTTATAACCTCTATTATTGTAGAATCTGAAGTCATCAGGGTGTGGCGAGAAAATCCATAGAAATCACATTCACTAGGTATAGAAGCTGAAATTTACGGTGATTTAGGGTACAACTTTGACTCTGTATATTATAGGCGCAATAACGCTGTTAACGATCGGCTATTTTTTGGTAACAGCAAGATGCAACAGAAGACGTTTCATTTCACGGCAACAATTATCTGCCTTCATTCATCTCATTCTCCAGTAATAGTCATGCAGCAGCATGTCTACACCACCTGGAGTGAGCGTTGCGGTATTTAAGGGTAAGAGCTTACAGCGGTGTTCGAAATAGACCTGCTACAGCAATAATTATACGAATACAGACCACTGAGAAATTCTACTATATGTCTAGCTTTTCTCTACAGCTTAATATTGTGATCCGGTTTAGCTCAATGGCTGCAACGTGAAACGTGTGAACGATTTTATCAACAACACGATGAGGAATAATTTCAGATGTAGTGAGACCAACTCCTACCTGTCTTGAGCAATATTGTCTCCCTCGCTTCGTAAAGCATAACCTTCGTTGAGAGAATATTTAAAGATAAACAACAACACTTGCCCGTTCATTCCAGTGTTCCATATCTCCGGAGAAACTGATTTGAATCTCGTCACAGGGTGATCACACTTGCACTGAAGACAAGGGAAAGTTATTTTAATATTTATAATGATATTGTTTTTGTAAGTCTCACGAACTACTTTTTGACGATTTTCGGAGACGTCAGGGTGCCGGAATTTTGTCCCACAGAAGTTATTTTATGTGCCAGTAAATCTACTGACACGAGGGTGTCGTATTTGAGCACTTTCAAATACCACCGGAATGAGCCAGGATCGAACCTGCCAAGTTGAGATCAAAGGGCCGGCGCCTTAACCGTTTTAACCACTCAGCCCGGCGAGAGTAATTTCAACCCCAATGCACAATGGAAAAAGATGAATGGACCTGAAGAACAGAACAGCACCGCTGGTCTCTGTTTCATTCAAATTCAGGGTTTGACCTGACAACAAGAACGTGGTCCATCCTTAATAAGATCCGTGTGGTCACTATGTCTGAGCTGCAGCTCTGTTCAAGTGCACTATCCCCCCCCCCCGTGCGATTGTGGTGCCTCTTCTCACACTATCGAACACACGGTGAAGGAATATGATAGAGAAGCCTATTCTGGACTGCTCTGGATGCAGGCTTTGGATATTAAGATAAAGCTGTGTTTGAAGTTTTGCAGTACTTACGCTTTGGTATTCTTTTATAAAACTTCTTAGGACGCCGTCTCCTTACGAAGGTAGGCGATCGAACTGATTATGATAACTCATGAAACAGCGGCTCGAAAGATTTTGAGAGAAGTTCGTCCATACCAACGGCGCAGGTCTTTAAGCCGGGAATTTCTCAGTCTCCCTACAAAGAGCTTTCCTTCAGTTTTCGTGCCTCGATGATGAAATGGAGAAGTTCATATCGTTCAACTCTCATAACGTGCCCGATTTTCATATAACTGCTCTAAAATAAATAAATAAATAAATAAATAAATAAATAAATAAATAAATAAATAAATAAATAAATCAATAAATCACAGATGTTTTACAAAGGAGGTTGATGAAAATCGTAGCCCCTTAGAAACAGTAACTGACTTCCAATGCGAGGAGTTTAGATATTACGGGGTCTTAGAATTATCTTTTTTCTGAACTCCCACACTTCACCGAGACGCTCGGTTGAACTTCTGCAGACAGAAATAATTGGCGCACTGTCTGTGACACAGATTTAGGACGATGCCAAGTCTATTCCTCAGCGAGACTGTCAAACTTAACTCTCTCTGCAGCACCTAAAGCAGAAGCTTAACACGACGCTCTGTAGTCCTGACACATCTTGCCAGGCACTGCGGATTACTTGCGTCACCTTCGCTTTCAGATACACTGCGGGAATTACGTACACTGCAATACAATTATACAGTAACCGAATATCGTCAATTACAGAGGAATATCCGCATCGGTAAGTATATGAAATAATGTTATACGAAATGTTCTTAGCAAGGAGATCCTGGTTCGAATCACGACCAATCCATGACCGATTTTTGAATTGATAAAGTCACCGCGCTCTGGTTTATATTCCACCTAAATATCGATGTATCGAGACTACTTGTTCACGAAGTCAACAGTTGAATGTTAAGCATCCGCCGTGTGCAGCATGGACAGTAGCAATTCACCTGCAGCTGCTGAAGGGCGCGAGACAAAGGATTCATAGAGCAACAACAAGGATAGCATGATCTCGCATACAGAGTGTATTAGAACTATACAAAAAAAAATCGGGCATGCTCTTCATATTAAGAACGATGGTGCAATCGGAGTGGTGGAGAAAAAATTATTTTCGAATTGATGAACTCGCCGTATTTCGTCGTTGCCGGGACAAAAGCTCCTGTGATAATATTTCTGGAGAAATACTGACCCGCAGCACATACGTTATGAAAAGCGAGAATGCCTTGACCACATTCACACAATATTACACCTTAGATGACAGAACCTTTCCGGGCAAAGTTCTAAGCTAAAATATTTCACATACGAGGTTTTGTCCCGGCAGCGACGATTTGCTATGCCAGAGCATTAGCCGCTGCCGTGCTTCAGGGAAGAGAAGGGGAGAGGGAGGAAATGCGGTGTACGATGGAGACAGAGATAATGCACACGTTTCCTCGTTCGACTCGCACAGGATTGTCCTTCTCTCTCAGAGGCAATATCCACCGTTCGTTCATTAAACAGCAGTGACTTCACATACACAGTACAAGAACACACTGCAATTAAGACACCTTGGTCAGTCGAGGAATGCACCAGATCGTTTCTCTTCTCGTCTCTTGGTCGCAGTAGCGTTCTTTATTATTTATCATGTTGGAAGATGCAACGCTGCCGCTTCACGATTGTGTATTCCATCACTCACAACACCGTAAATGGAATGGAATGAAATACTCAACGAAGGGAACAATACGCCAAATAGTTTGATTACAGCAGATGTTTAATATGCCCTCCTCCTACTTCGATGCACAGTTCACAACGATGTAGTAGTGACCATTGGACTCTCTTCAGAACGTGTGGTTTATCGCGAACGACCTCGAACTTGTACCAATAATACGGACAGCTTTCATCTCCACTTTCTACGTGGTTCGCATAGTAGTCAATTTGTGCAGAAAAAAAATTGTACACTGCCTAGTAGGGCTGGGTAGCGACTATGCGAAACAAACGAGAAAGTTGTACATTCGAACCGAGCATTACCTCTGTCTCCCACTTCCAACTTCCCCTCCCTGGTCTTTCGTCCTCTGACGCACAGCAACAGGCAGCGACTGGTTCTCGGGCATAGCAAATACGGCGAGTTCATCAATTTCGATCGCGCGTCCGGAAGAAACGAAGTAATTTCATTTTCTCGACAAGAAAATTTTTCTCCGCCAATGTGATTGCACCATCGTTCTTAACATAACACGAAAATAATCCACGATTATGTTTGTTGATATAGTTCTGATACACCGTGGATGTTCAATTGGGTTCAAGGCTAGGGAATTACGGGGAGTTCTTAGAAGTATTGGTCGTGTACTTGCAACCCATGTCGGATAATTTTATCGGGTGACACGTCCCATTGTTTGGCTGGAGTATTCTATCTGTCTCAGGGAAGACAATCAGCACGTAACCTTGATCTACAAGAATGGATTCAGAATCAAATCGGTCGAGTGTGCCATCCAAACGGGTGAGTGCTTCCGGAGGATAACCCGAATACCTTCTCAAGCCAACGACATATTCTGGGCGAATATCTGTCCCAACGAAATCTTGTGGGGACATGTGACAACTCCATCGAAACTGGGACTAATGGTAGCCTTACTACGTTGCAAAAGATGACATAAGGTGCCACATCTAACCGCTCTCTATCATGTACCATACTGCATGCGTTGTCACACAGGCTCTGTTTATTTTCGAGTTGTTCTCACCTGACAACCAAGCAGATGATTTGTGCAGTGTTTCATCAAAACCGTGAATGTTTGAAAGTGTGTTCCACTGGATGACAAGTGTTTTACAGCATTTCGTAAGAAGGGTGTAAATAATAATAGAGCAATAATTAAGAAATACTTTCAACATAAGTGGGCACATGGCAATAAATATAACTGTAATTACTATGAATACAATTGCTGTCTTCTTCTTATTATTATTATTCCGATCAAGTTGGCCATGCAGTTAGGGTCACGCAGCTGTGAGCTTGCATTCGGGAGATAACGGGTTCGAATACCACTATCGGGAACCCTCAAGATTGTTTTCCGTGGTTTCCCATTTTCACATTAGGCAAATGCTGAAGCTGTACCTTAATTAGAGCTACGGTCTCTTCTTTCCCACTCCCAGCCCTTCCCTATCCCATCATCGCCGTAAGAACTGCTTGTGTCGGTGCGACGTTAAACCAATTGTAAATAAAGACATTCTTCTTCTGCGGATTTTCCCACATCTGTGGTGTCGCTGGTGCGACTGTATTGCACATGTGTATTTGGCCTTGTTTTACGGCCGGATGCCCTTGTCGACGCCATTCCTATGTGGAGGGATCTAATCACTATTGCGTGTTTCTGTGGTGGTTGATAGTGTGGTGTGTTGTTTGAATATGAGGAGGAGAGTGTTGGGTCAAACAAATACCTAGTCCCAAAGCCAGAAGAATCAATCAGATACGATTAAAATCCACGACCCGGCCGAGAATCGAACTCGGGACCCTCTGAATCAAAGGTATCAACGCTGACCACTCAGCGAAGGAATAGCACTATGAATACAATTACTGTACTTTGCCACATTCGTGTATTTTAATTAATAACCAGAAAATCTCAATTATTCGCAACATAATGGGTCTTTTCTTTCGACCCATGCTATATTCACCAGACAAAACATGTAATGATGCAAAATTCGTACGAATCATACGTATCATAAGTATTTGAATCATAAATATGACATTTAAATGGAAATAATCAGTATTAGCGACGAAGAAAGTTACGGGCAAATGTAGGTTAATGGTATAAACAAATGGGTCTGCTCTCCGTTTTATCATAGCCGTTCGAGCCTACGCTGATTCATGGCCCCAAATCTACACTCGCAGAGCCACCGCTTTCCTTTGATAAACATACTTTATTCTTGTTTATTGGTTTCACGTTAACGTTTCTGGTTTGTCTACTGCAGACAGAGAAATACAGAAGTGGACAGGCGATAATCCGAAACCGTAAAGAAGTTTCTCATACTCGCAGACTATGGAGGCAAAATTATATCCATGGTTAATCTAGGGCACAAACGCATTTCATTAGGGTCATTTGCAATGCAATGCAGGCATGATATAATGTAAAACTTGTGGTCAAGTACCTTAATGACATTATTGATTTACAGAGGGATTATACAATGACACAGTGTGTACTAGGGGATACTAGGACAGAGAGAAATTTAGTTTTTAACTAAAGGCTCCGTGCCAATGAATCGTGTATGCATGTATGTAAATCTACGCCCAAATTCATTACCAATTGTAGTGGACAAAAGCCTCTCGCTTGGCGAGCTTGATCCAGGCGATACCACCCCCTTTACTCCTCATCCTGACTTCCCCACACTTCATCAAGAAATAAACCGTTCACAATACCGAAATAACGAAATTTACCTCCCTCTATCCCCCAGCCCCTATCGGAATATTAATACTGAATTCTTTCATGATACACACACATATACACAGAGTATCGTCGAGGTTATTTACGACTCCGCTTTCACTGGTATAAATTACTTCCAGGGAAAAGTTTAGCTGCTCCCTTTTATAAACACATAGAGAGGAGAAAATATAACCAACAACAAAAAGGACAATACAGTAAAAGAGTTATTCTCTCGAAAGTATTCGACGCCAACAATGAAGAAAAATTCGACATGGAAAGGAAATTTAAAATAATATACAGTGAGTTTCTCTCATCGGTTGGCCGGCAGCGGCGCCCAGATTATCTGCCTTCCGTTGACTCATCACTTCCCGTTACACACCGCACTTCGCTGTTCAGGCCCGTGCTTAGAACGTGTATAAGTGTTCGCTGCAAGTGTTCTTTAGTTGTGAAGTGTTACTTCGAGGTATAATTCGCATAATACCTCCACATGTGTACACGGTAGAGGAAAGGGTGTCTGTGTACGATAATTATGTGAAAACAGCGTCTTGCAGCAAGTCGTTAGGCGACTTCTAATACAATTTCCAGGTGTACGCCCTCCACATAAAGAGACCGTGCGGAAACTCGTAAACAAATTAAGAAGAACTGGTTCTTTACTCGATAAGAAGCGAAGTGTTAAACAACGTGTACTTAACGAGGGAAAATCGCACAAAGATTAGAACAAACGCCTAAATAAAACCCTAAGACGACCTGAACAAGAAGCCAGGGTTTCGAAGAGCTAAGCATGGCGGGCTACCAACATGTCAGAAGTGAAACCATCTCCTATCATAAGGTACGAGCTTCTTTTCTAAATTCTGAATTAGTAATTTTCTTAATTTTCGAGTAATTAATTGTTTCTCACATACTGCACCAATAGAGTGAACGAAGTACTGTCTTTTTCACTATGCCATTGAGCGGGGAGTGATGAGTCAACGGGAGGCAGGTAAGCTGGGCGTGCCTGCCGGCCAACCGAGTAGAGAAACTCGCTGCACCTTACAGGTCGGTATACGTTCTCAACAAGCCTTACACTAGAGATAAAATCTATTGTATTATGAAATAATGTAAGAAATAATACTTCCTCTTCTTCTATGGGATCCTTATTTTCACTTCAATGCAGTATGCTTACGCCTTCGTTGTAACTAGGTCGTCATGTATTGGTTATATTAGATAGTCACATTGATTCAGAATATCACGGTCATTTTTCCCTGCTATTCAGATGACGGCAAATTATAATCAGCATCATCAACATTATTTTCAATTTCAGCGCCACTTTGTTCTTTAGTTGATAACATTCTCTCACAGCAGAAAAATACAAACTCATGTTAAAAACGATGTTATTATACGATTTAGACGCATATACGTTTGTTGTATTACGCAAGGCTTAAATGTTGGTACCACACAATACTAAACTATACGTCACAAAAATCGATGTCACTGTAACATATTTCTACTGATATTCTTTATTTATTGACTCTTGTGGGACAAAAAATGTTAGCACCTCGGTGTCCCCCCAAAAACCGTAAAATTACTGAGTCGTAAATACAACAATTCTGTTTATAAAATAAACATAGTCCGCCTCTGTGGTGCAATGGTTAAATGTGATTAGCTGCCACCCCCAGGCCCGGGTTCGATTCCCGGCTCAGCCACGAATTTGTAAAGTGGCATGAGGGCTGGAACGGGGTCCACTCAGCCTCGGGAGGTCAACTAAGTAGAGGAGGGTTCGATTCCCTCCTCAGCCACCCTGGAAGTGGTTTTCCGTGGTTTCCCAATTCTCTTCCTGGCAAATGAAGGGATGGTATCTAACTTAAGGCCACGGCCGCTTCCTTTCTTCTTCCTTGTCTCTCCCTCCCCATCTTCGTATCCGCCCACAAGGCTCCTGTTCAGCATAACAGGTGAGGCCGCCTGGGCAATATACTGGTCCTCCTGCCCAGTTGTATCCCCCGACCCAAAGTCTCACTCTCTCCGACACTGCCCTTTAGGCGGTAGAGGTGGAATCCCTCGCTGAGTCCGAGGGAAAAACCAACCCTGGAGGGTAAACGGATTAAGAAAAAAAGATAAGAAAATAATTTGCTTTCGACTGCTGTAATGCCTGTTACGGCAAATTCGTTGTAGTCTGTCATGTAAGTCAGAGTGGTACAGGCTCTTCCCCTTGTGTTTGCGTTCAGCTTTAATAAATGCAAAAGACGGGGCAAAATATGTAATTGATTTAACCACACACACTATGTTCATAATTGATGTATCTGTCCAGTTCCATGACGAAATGGTTAGCGTGCTGGCCTTTGGACACAGGGGTCCCGGGTTCGATTCCAGGCAGGGTCGGGAATTTCAACCATCATTAGTTAACTTTGCTGGCACGCAGGCTGGGTGTACGTGTCGTCTGCATCATCATTTCGTCCTCATCATGACGCGCACGTCACCTACGGGCATCAAATCTAAAGACCAGCACCTGGCGAGCCGAAGTCCTCGGACACATCCCGGCACTAAAAGCCATACGTCATTGCATTTCATTGATGTATCTAATTAATCATGATTCCTAAATCTACATACAATTCATTTGAGAGGGAGAAAATTTCAATTAATCTCCGAATAGTAAAATGATGTTCTGAAACAAACATGGATAACTGTTGTTGGTATGATGCTCGTCTATGAATCCTCTCCCTGTTAGTAATTACTCGGTAATTGGTTACGATAATATAGCCTTTAATAAAATTCCGTATGAGGTGTAGAATCAGCAGTATTCCTGTAAGAAGGCACCATTAAGACCAGAGCTGCCTTGTTGCAAGTTACACATTAGAGGGTTGGTTGAGGACTCTCGTTAACGCACCTGCTCACACAGCAAGAAGGGCCACCGGCCATGACGTTAGCATAACCAATAACCGAACAATTCCGCTATTCAGCAGATAGGAAAAAGACGATCTAACTGTCCTTCAGCATACACCCTAGTAGCTGAACTAACCATACGTGTTTCTCCTCGACTATGGAGAGCAAGCACGCACGCACACACCGAGCGAATGGCTGCGTGGTTTAGTTCAGGTAGCCATCAGATTGCATTCGAGAGATAGTGGGTTCGAACCCTGAAGATGGTTTTCCGTGATTTCCCATTTTGACACTAGGCAGATCTGTACTCTAATTTAGGACGTCAGAGACAAACTATGGTTATTGTTGTTTTGGTCGTGATTTCTTATGCGTACACCGAGTGAGTTGGCCATGCGGTTAGGGGCGCTCAGCTGTAAGCTTGCATTCGGGAGATGGTGGGTTCGAATCTCGCGGTCGGCATCCCTGTAGATGGTTTTTCGTAGTTTCCCATTTTTTGCCTTAATTAATGCCACAGTCCTTTCCTTGCCACTCCTAGCTTTTTCCTATCCCATTGTCGCTATAAAATCTGACCTGTGTCGGTGCGACGTAAAGCAGATTTGTAAGAAAAGAAACAAAACTTCATCTCACCTCTGACACTGTATCAAGAAACCTGACTAAGGGATAGACATACTACCATCCTGATATTTACATCTGTCTACATCGGTCCCTCAATCCTGAGGATCGTGATCTCTGAAGATATTTCTTTGTACCAGTTTCCATCCTCCACGGTCTTCTGCTATACGGGTAGATTGTATGAACGATGTCTTTGTTGCGTGTTTTATGCCATCTGTCCAGCGTACAGGTGCTCGCCCACGCGCCCTCTTTCCAGGCACGTTTCCCAAGATTATGTGCTTTTCAAGGCTTCCTTCTCCACGACGCATAATATGACCAAAGCATTGGAGAATCCTCTGTTGACATCTTGCCGATAACCTGGTACTGATGTTCAGCTCCTTGAGGATGGATTCGTTGGTTCGAAATGCTGTCCAAGGAATGCGAAGCATTCATCCCCAGCACCACATCTCGAATGAATTGATCTTATTCAAATCTGAAGCTCGTAAAGTCCACGTTTCAGCACCATAGAGGAAGATATTTACGTAGATAATTTTAAATCAAAATGATACCAGAAGGTGAAATCATGGTGAAACTTCACATGTTGAAGGGCTTCGCGTTTAGTCTTCCAGTCTCAACTTTGAAACTTTTTTATCCATATATCATGTTAATAAACCATGAGGCCTAAATCCTGTTCATGATATTCGATCTGCAGGCCCATTACCTTGCATAGTGTAGTAATGCAACCCAATCACGCCAGAAAATAAACGAATCCTGAGTGCAACACGGCATTCCTACGCGATGGCTACAGTGTACTTCCATCAGGCTACGGTTTAGTTTAGTCTACTTTCCTCTTGACAATAGCGTCCGAATATCACATAAGAATGCTTGACCTTTCAGATCTGTTCCGGCCTCACACCACTGCTGAGGAAAGAGCTTTGAACTTTCCATGCGATAAACAACCTGGTCAAGGAGAGCACAAGCAAGTTATCAAAGGTTATTCTGATATAAAGATTAACACTACCTTTTTGAATCGTCTGTCCAGTTTTTAAAACACCAGTGAAATGGTTAAAAAAGTGAAAGAAAGAAAGAAAGAAAGAAAGAAAGAAAGAAAGAAAGAAAGAAAGAAAGAAAGAAAGAAAGAAAGATTTTTCTTATTAGGTGACTGAGTTGACCAAAAAATAAAACTTAATGAAACCAGGTGTGCTGCAATTCTGAGTAAATTTAGGAACAAGAGGCACCAAATCAATAAGACCACAGTTAGAAAAGTAAGGAAATGCTAGATAAACAGTCGGTAGGGAATCTGCCACCTGGGCGACCGTCGTAAGTGCAGATCATTGATGACTGACTGTAACCTTTCTTGTCCTAGAATTGGAACTATAAAAACTTCTGACACAGAAGTATTTGGCTATGCCCATAAGGAATCTACGAACTTCTCAGCCAGAAATCCTGTAGAATATGGTAGAGGTATGTGTGTGTTATAAAAGGAAATATATATACGTATGTTACCTACTGGCGGTCATCTCGAAAATGTGGTAGGCCATCTAGTAGCGATTGTTACTCACCTGGAACAGAGAAAAAACTGAACGTTAGTGACGGTGATATCAGGTTACATAGGTATTCCAACAAAATAAATAAGTTAAATATATGAATACAATTGTGTACACATGGAATCCAGGCAAGTAAAAATCGACACATTTGCAGACAAAACAGGAGAAGGGTTCAAATGAGCAACTGTTCCATAAATAAATACAATCATATTATATGGACTCGGGAGAAAGAGACTTCCTGTACTGGGAATGGAACCTTAGGATTCAGAATGCTGTAGGTGAGCTTTCAAATGTGGAGTGTGACGTGCTATGCTACAAATAGTCTTCCCATCGGACGAGCACCGCTGCACTGTATTCCGACGAGAACTGAATTCCAGCTTCAGACTTGAGCTACGGTTTGTAAGTAGGAGACGCAATTCAGTACTGGGCAAAATAAATGCTCGGGGTCCATCCACATTTATTTCCTTGCGTCCTTTGAGAAAAAAAAAATAGAACAAATTACACTGTTTTACAAGAGGTAGATATTTGACATCATGTTTACTGTTTCTACTGCAGTTTTTCATGCTGATTTCAAATCTGAAAATCGTTTTGCTCCGTCACGTAAGATTTTGAAAATGTTGACAAAGGTTTATTTTTCATCGAGAATTGGTTTCATTGTTTCTCGTTAGTTTTCATGCAAAGCCGAATATTTTCATTTGCTCCTTCTTTATTGACAGTGACAGTGGACATTATGGGATCCATAAGTTGCATAAATTCACCAGATCTGTTTTGCTACGTGTGCGGCTATCTAACAAACAAATCTAATATATGCCATGTGGAGAATTTGCACTAATGTTAGCTAAAGCCATGTTCATTAGTGCTCCATGTGGCAATCAATGCTCTAGTGAAACTTCTGTCTGTGAGTTGTTTTCCTTGATGCAATATTAAACATACGTAAATGGTTGCCGTCGTATATCTCAAGAACGGTGGGTAATAGAGACAAATACTGTAGTTTCCATTTTTGAACCATCATGTTTAAATTGTCTTAGAATGCTGGATATCAAGATTATCCATTGAAAGTCATTTTTTGCCGATCCGTGCTACCAGCAATACAACAAACGAGATTATTATATAACGAACTCATCAACATCAGCTGTTCAATTACGACTATCAACATGAGGCCTGAGGTTTGCTGAAGTCCGATTCCTCACTCTCCTGTGGACGAGTAAGCCTATCTCCTGATAATGTTATTGTTTGATGTGAGTGCACTTGACTGAAGAGAGAAATACCTTTGAATCCCACACTCGCTATCTATGAAGTGATTTCTCCACTTCACTCCCCTCTCACCTACTTCCTTGCATACGCCCCCCCCCCCCCCACGTCCAATTTACACATTACGTAGACAAGAGGTTCTCAAGCGATTATAAGATTGTACCGCTCACTCATGGTTGAAAGTTCAATGTACCCCCACGAAAAAAATCCCTAAATGATAGGTTTAAAAATGAGTACCTGACTAATTATTCGGGTATGTTAATTGATTATAAACCATTCTTTTAAATACACACCTTAAATAAGACGCGCTTGTGAAATTAAATATATTTTTATAACACATCACAATAAATTTAAGAGTTTGTGCCTGTATTAAGTGAACTACAATGTTAATAAAGGATCACAGGACGCACTGTTTGTATGAAAGCTTCACAAAATGCTAGGTTTTAGCCTCAATATGAAAATTATAATAAATAAGGGTGAAGCACCGTCGACCTTAATCCTGGAATTCAGACAAAGCAAACCATAAATTTCAATGGGATGGCTGGGCCTGCATGGTTGACAATTTTCTGATGTGTCGTAGTCCAACTGAAACATTAAAGCGAAGGGTGACTCCATAAATATTTAACTTTCTTATTATTTATTTCCATATTTAAAATTTTCTTCAGTTTTCCCTGAAGGCTGCTCGTGTACCCCATTAAAACTCTCAGACGAACCCCTAGGAGTACGCGTACCACAGTTTGAGAACCACTGGCGTAGACTGCACAACAAATATTCATATGGGGCTTCTAGAATATAATTTCAAGTGATTACTTTTAAACGAGTAAATACAAGTTCATTTATTATCTTTTAGTTATCAAGAATATGCGAATACATTTTAGGTTAAGAAACAACCTGGATTGTCCATCTACAATTCATTCTTTGGAAGCTCTAAGTCAAGAGGTCATACCGGTGTATAGTACTAGAAAGGCAGAGATCACATTTCCTGTAAAAGGACAGAGCCTGCACATTGCGAACGTTATTTTCCCCATTGAGACCCAATATAACAGAATTATATTAATTATAGTGAGTGCTTTGATCCCGTCCAGCATAAGAACACTTGAGAAACATATGCTGCTAGAGACAAACAATAACAATATGCATAATAATGTGAACTAGATCGCTTTCTTTACAGAATCGTGAGAAAATAATGGGAATGTTTCAGTGACGAAATTATACCTTTCAAAAGCATACCGTTTTCAGAACGCATAGAAAAGTGTCAATGTGCCGTGGTAAATTGTTCATGTTTAACGTACATTTAGACCACTGAGCAAATAATCTTTGATTTTTTAAAGCCTAGTAATTACAGTAAAATTGAGGAAAACATTATGTATTAATTCTTTGCAGCTAAATAAAGATTGCGCAGTATACAGAATGGTCGGTAACAACGTGAACCGGGTATGTGCCCGTTAGAGGGTTGGTCATCCTGATAGATAATTGGAAAAAATAATTAATTATCTTTCACCGTTGATATTTTATCACATGCTGAAGTTAGCCAACCAGATCCCTTCGCGGGCGACCTTAGATTTGCTGTACGAGGCGGTGTTGCTAAATCTGCACATGGCTTATGACCGGCTTGAGAGCGCTGATAGAAGAAGTGAACTACTCCAGCGGAGGGACTTCAACAAGGACCTCCCTGCTGATAGGCTCGCCCCATAATAAGCACGCTACGGTGGTATGGCCGAAACCCACGGCCTGTTAGTGTTTGATGCTCATTTTTCGGTATGGCACTCAATCCCGACAAAGCCACGTGCAGATTTAGCAAACACCGCCTTGTAAAGCCCATTTGAATTCGACCGCGAAGCGATCTCATTGAATACCTTCAACAGTTGATAAAATGACATCAGCGCGCGATATCGACATAATGTTTTCAAATTACTTATCAGTATGTCCAACGCTGTAACGCTCATCGGTTCTCGTTTTTTTTCGACCATTCTGTATATTACATTTGATGAAAATTTATATTTCTCCGGAATAATTTAAGACATATATCACCAATATACTTTAAGATATTCCTTCAGAAAACATTTTTCTTCTTAATCGTTAGCTTGCATACCTCGTTTCTGTATTACGTCCCTTCAGTGACATTTAGACTAATGCTGGAGATACAACCAGTTTTCAGAATGGGGGTATACATACATACATACATACATACATACATACATACATACATACATACATACATACTGTACCAGGAACACTGGTCCAAGACAGAGTTCCCGATGTCTAAAGTTGAACTCCGCGCCGTGTGCCAACACCCAACCGGCTACAAACACGTCAGATGCGGGCAACGTGGAGCACGTGACGGCACGTGCTGCATATCTCCGTCAAGGCTAAATTACGTCAGCCGGGAGAACATTCTAAATTGTCTATCATTAATAACTTTTGTTTGGATCAGAGTACGATTAAATGAACCACGTCATCGTGTTAACCAATTTTTACCATCATTGTCTCCAAGTTTGAAGGAAATCAATCCAAGATTAAGGGAGATATTTAACGAAATGTAATAGCCTCAATTCTCCAGAATCTTGTACAAAAGGGAGACATATGTGCATGTCAAGTCAGTCAACTATGTACCACAGTTGAGGCCGGACGGTCGGCTGATGGTTCTACACCGCCGTGATGTGTGTTACGAGTTCGATTCTCGTCAAGTGTTTGAAAGTCTGAGTAATGGAAACTTTAACTCTACGATGCTTCGTATCGGACTTAAAAATTTCAACACCATTCGCGCGTGAGAGAGAAGTTCCACTGTGAATTAAGTCATGTTAATTTACGTGCGTATAAAGTGATTAACTATTTATGTAACCAGCTCAAGTGTAATGAGAACTTTCTTTTCTTTTCTTTTCCAAGTGATTAAATATAACGTAGTGTTCAAATCTAAAGGTGATAGGAATTTTTCTGACAGTTAACTTCAAACTGTACGTCAGTTTCACCAAGTTTCACCAAGTGATCGACATATTTAACTAAGTAAAACATTACAATCGAAATTAGATTTTCTCAAGTGAATAGCATTCTCAGTAGGACTTTGTCACAACTTTGTGATACTTCCTTAAATTCTGGTTAACGTGCGGAAGACATTTCTCGCCTTCTTAAACTTGTGTCTGTAAACAGATCGAACCAACGACTGTTTTCGGACAGACTATGTTTGCGTTACAACATTATTGCTTATAATCAGGTGAAGTGAACGGAACTAAATTCACGAAATAGAAATCTTTATTTATAATTTATTACAGTGATAATCCCAATTGAGACTTGTGTGAACTTATAAGTAATCACGAGTGGAGTACTTTACTTTTCACGTTATTCTTCAGCCGAGGTTACTAATATTTGACAGTGATGAAGTGGCAAACTTTTTGTATCTTTGTAAGTGGCTGTTGGCATCATAAGTTCAATTACATTTTACATTCGACTCTGTTTAAATTCAGTTGTGTGTTCAACTGTAGTAACATTTAATCTTAAAATTTTCAAGTGCGATCAGATTTCAGTGACATTCTATCGTAACGAGTGATTATTTTGGAACCATTACTACTAAAAATTTGGTGTGTGCAGAAGCAGTTTGCCTAAACTAAGTACATTTCGGCCACAAGTGCATTGCCGTGTTCTATTTTCACGTCTACGAGAGCTTCTAGACCATCTGGAATTTCGAGAACTTCCAGACCTCCATCAGAAGACGATGCAGGGGTGAACGAGTAATAGCAGGACCGCAGTGTACATTATCAGCCCAGACCAAGAAGGGCACTCACAAAATCTGCTGTACCGAGGTGGTGATGAATTCAATATTTATTTTGTGAATCAATTCTTCAACAGGTATAAAAAGGATTCCGTTATACTTATTTCATGCAAACCTCTCCTGTCTGTAACGCTTCAGATAGGAACCGGACACACACTGTGTCAGTCTTACGCTTAGATAGCCGACGTGAACAATAATTCCTGTTACAATACATACACTCCTATTCATGAAAAACAGAACATTCTGAAAGACTACATATAGGAAGCTAATATTCACAGGACATGTTCATTAGTATGGTCTGCAGAAATGATTAGCATTTCAGTCGACTAGGTTCAGCATGTGTCCTGTTGCGTAACAGGCACTGGGTCATCTATGGGCACTGATAACTTGTTCCATGCGTGGTGGCATCGACGCATATAAGGCGTGAATGGCGTCCTCAGGTATAGCCATCCATGCTGCATTCACCTGGTTCCTCAGTTCATTTTTGGTGGTTGGCACTAGGTCACAGCGCCGCACTCGTCGTTTCACCATCTACCACACATTTTCGATTGACGACAAGTCCGGTGATCAGGCGAACCAGGGCAACAGCCTGACATCACGTGTTCGTACAGCACAATGTGGTCGCATTATCCTGCTGAAATATGGCGTTTGGGGTGTCGTGCAAAAAGGGTACGGCTATGGTCGCAGGATGTCATTCACGTAGGTCAAACTGGCCACAGTTCCCTGGACATGCACCAACTGTGATTTGTGGTTGTACTCAATAGCACCCCACACCACAAGGCCTTGAGTTGGCGCTGTATATCTGGTGCGAATGCAGTCATCACAGTGATGCCTCTCCCGCTGTCTGCGGCGAACCAAAATGCGGCCATCATTTTCAAACAAACACAACCTGGATTCGTCCGAAAACACTATATGTTGCCATTCCTGTCACCAGTGACGTCGTTACATACACCATTGCAGTCTAGCCTGTTTATGCACATTAGTCAAAGGTAGACGGAGAAGTGGACGACGTGCCGGTAACTCAAACCGTAATATACGGCGACGGACTGTACTTCTGATGGTATACGATGTGTTACATTGTTCCACTGTTGCGCCAGAGCCGAGGACGGCACAGATCTGTCCTGCAATGCTATTCAGATGAGATGTCGATATTCTCGGGGGGTGGTCTGAGTGGTGCGACTACACCCATTTCGTCGTGTTCTACGGCCTTCTGTGAACCATTCTGTACACACCCGTTGCACTCATGATACACTTCGTCCCACATTCAAACTTACTCATTTGACGTTACGGTTCTCGCATACGTCTGCGAGGCATCCTGCACGTCTGCTCAAGTCACACTGATCCATTACCTTCGTTTTATAGCGACAGGCATATTTTACCACTCGGTGGTGGTGGTGGTGCGCCGAGATATCGATGTGGAACTTGAACCTGAGGGCCGACATGGCTCAAACGCTAATCATTTCTTCAGAACATACTAATGCACATGTTCTGTGATTATGAACGTCCTATCTCTAGTCTTCCCAGGTGTTCTGGTTTTTATGGACATGAGTGTACATACATGAATAATTACATACATAAATACATTAATTAATTTTGCTGTTTTACTTTACTCTGTTCCAACGATGTTTTAAGAACTTACGACGTATACCAACGTGTTGATATATTGGAGCCCAATTGTGGACATCATTGCTATCATTACAAATAGTGAGAGGTTAATTTCTATTGGTCTAGTAGTTGTCAGAGCATAGATCCGGCTATTTCATCCCCTTCCCCCGTTCATCGCACTCGACAACGCTACAGAGGGCTAACATGTGCACTACATCCGTCCCAAGGTTCGTAAACAAGCCACTCGCCAGTTTACCGCCAAATATAAACCCCTGCATTGTCTACCGAACTCGCTGTGTATTGTTCGGGCGTAGACAATGGCAAATGCATAGCATAATTATGCATCAACTAACAAAAGTGTCGGTTATTTCATGATAAACAAGCTGCAGCAATTTTTTTGTTTGATAAAAAATCTTGTTATATAATCCTATAGGCAACTCATGGAGACCGGAATCATCCTTTGTGTTTGTTTCAAACTTAGTTTTCTTTTGAAAAAGTAAATGAACTTGTTTTGTGCAAATATGAACATGTAATTAAGTTTCATCATCCTGCCATTGTTCCTGCTGAAACATGACACGTTTCACGAGACCTCGAAGTTTTTCATCTATGAAAGCCCGAGTGATTCCAACAACGAACTACGGATGCGCGGATAATCATCCTATTTATGGATATCTCCTTCACATTATTATATTGCAGGGACTAACGAGGCAACCGGGAAGCCTTATATGGATTTCCGATGAGAGCAGTTCAAGTGAAAACACACTTGCAGAAACCGCGCTCAACTTGGCAATTATTGTGGAAACGATCCAATCGCTCATATCACCATCAAAACTGCTGACTTGTTTTATCGGATTCGTCCTCTTCCCTTACAAGAAACGGTAAACAGAAAAGTCCTTAGTTAAAGAGTTCTTACATTTATCATGATTTTTTCCTCTCTGATGCAGTAGTGTAAATTCTGGAGTACCCGTCATATCACTGCAGGTAAAATATGATGTACCGAGCGAGTTGGCCGTGCGGTTAGGGGCGCGCAGCTCTGAGCTTGCATTCGGGAGATAGTGGGTTTGAATCCCACCGTCGGCAGCCCCGAACAGGGCTTCCGTTTATTTCCCATTTTTACACCAGGCCGCTTCCATCCCACTCCTAGCCCTTTCCTATCTCATCGTCGCCTTAAGTCCTAACTGCGTCGGTGCGACGTAAAGCCAATTGTAAAAAAAATAATGTTCAAAAAATCTGTCATTAGACGCTTTTGCTCCTTCTAAATTTTCTGACTCACTTGTACTGTGACAAACCAGTTTTCACTGAGTCAGTGTTTAGCCAAATGCTACAGGGGAGAAAAGAAAATGACCACCTAGTTCTATCTCGCAATCTCGCTAAGTGGTCCCGGACTACGGAGAGAGTAATGACTGGTTATCCCTCATAAACAAACATCTAATAAATACAAGTGTACGACTGTGTTTTTCAGCTATTAAAAAAAATATTTCAAGCTGTTAAAAAAAATATTTCAGGCTAAGGTATCCGGGTTTTATGGCGGAGACAGTGCCCAGAAGACGGAGAGGTCCTTTACCAGAAAAGCGGAAGAAAGCGCTGATCGATAGGCTCAAGAGATACTGGCAGGATGTCACAGCCGGCAGACGAATAACACACAGACACTGAAAATTGATTTGTTAACACGCAGTCCATAGAGGCCCAACTAAAAAAAAAAAAAAAATCAGGCTGTTAGTGACTATGGTCATGGTGCAACTGAGAACGGATTTAAATGTTCATTCCGCCTAGAAAAACCGCTATGTGATATATTTCAGGTTAGAACTATGACCAGAAGGGTTCTCTCATCTAAGGTTGAGTACTGCATGAACTAGATCTTCGTTGTGCCGCTATGTGTTTTTTTCTGGGAGAAATACTGACCCGCAGAGCATATATCATACGAGCGAGAATTCTTTAGTTTCTTGCAAAATATTGAATTTTAAATGACAGACCCTTACCGGCCAAAGTCGTCAGCCGAAATATTTCACACAGCGGTTTTCGCAGGCGCGACGACGATAAGAACGAAATTTCGTTCTACGTGATACATGTGCTGCGGGTCAGCATTTCTCTGTCTTCTTCTTCTTCTTCTTCTTCTTCTTCGTAGAATGCCGTCTCCCTACGAAGGTTGGCGATCCAGTTGGTTATGATAACTCAGGAAACAGCGACTGGAAAGATTTTGATGGAAGATCGCACATACCAACACTGCAGGTCTTCAAGCCAGGAATTTCTCCGTCTCTTCACAGATCGGTTTACCTCAGTTTTCTCCTTGATGATGATTTGGATAAATTCCTGTCTTTCACCTCTCATGATGTTCTCGGAGTACTTGAGCTTTCCTTCCTTGACGAATGTTTAAAGCTCTTTTTTGTTATTTAATAATTTGAGGACTTCCTCATTGATGTTCTTTTCTATCCAGGATATTCGAAACATTCTTCAGTTCAAGAACATATCGAAAGCTTCAATCCACCTCTCCAGCAAAGGACTGAGCGCCCAGGCTTCAAAACTATACAGGACAGGATAAGATTTCATCCTTGGGATCACAATGCTCAGTCATAACTATACTTCAAGACAACGACGATAAGCCCACTTTTTAGGATTTCAGGAAAGTAATAATAATAATAATAATAATAATAATAATAATAATAAAGTTATTTGTTTGATGTCCCACAAGCTGTATTTTTATGGCTTTCAAAACGTAGTCCGACAAGTGGGGAAGCAAAGGGAAACCACATCCCCCATCATTTCCCTAGTACGCCTCTTCAGTGACATCAAGACTATTTATATGGCAGCCGATAGTGAAGCTATCGAGCAGACGAATCCCTTTTTACCTCTTTCCAAATTCTAGCGTATTCCTTTCCTAATTTCCAGCCCTGAAAGACCCTGGTTTGATGTATGAGGCGCAAGAGTGAGAGCCTAATCCTGCCCTCCCTATCTGTAACCAAGATCGTGTCGAGTTCTACATTGCCAGATGACGTAAAGCCGAGATCCCCCCCTCCCCCAACCTCCCCTTGTCCGTACCATGAATATAAATGACAAAAAAGGAAAGCGCAAACAAATAGATATGCCGTACACATATTTGAATACGGGAATATAGTGCAAACAAGCAATATAGTTGTATGAAATACACCAGGCTCTAGAAAAAAAACTAGTGCTTTGTAATGTATTTCACTTTTAACAGAAAAATGTTAAAATCACACCCTCCTGTATGCCCGGCTCAATCCATTCTGACTGGATAATGCTCCTATGTTAACTCACTATAACGTGATGTTACGTTACAAATATATGATATCACGTCACTTTGCATGGCCTTCGTAACGGTCGGTTCTGCTGCCAACTTACTACAGAGGGAAGTGATTTTAGGAGCTTTCTTAAGATCAGCCATTACAGATCCAAAATACTTTAAAAATATATAGTATACGGTTAAGTTTTCGGAATTTATGTTTCGACAAAACGAGTCTGTAATCTTTTGGGTTGGGGAATCGAATATATAAATGTCCCAGCTCGATATTCTCAACGATTAAGGAACTAGAAGTTTTCCACTTTTCCAGCGGTTTTTCCAAGTCAGAGATTTCGAATGGCATTACAAATTGTCAAGGGCGTAACGAATGCCTGCAAAATTCCGGCCCCCTCAAAAAAATATTTTAAAAACGTATCAATGAAACCAAATTCCATGGCGCAACACCCCCGAAGAACTAAGTGAGCGTAAACCTATGAATAACTAATCGAATCAATCACAGCAGGAAGAAGTAATGCAATATATTGTCAGTTTATGTAAACAAAAGGATTGTTTATTTATTAATGGACCTCTGAGAGACGACCAGATGCAAACAACAATTAAAGACTATTTTACACAGCTAAAAACAGTTAATTGTATTGCAGTGCTGTGTACCGGTATCTGTTTCATAGTAGTGTCCGACTCGTTGGCTGAACGGTCAGCGTACTGGCCTTCGGTTCAGAGGGTCCCGGGTTCGATTCCCGGCCGGGTCGTGGATTTTAACCTTAAGTGGTTAATTCTAATGGCACGGGGGCTGGGTATATGTGTTGTCTTCATCATCATTTCATCCACATCACGACGCGCAGGTCGCCTACAGGTTTCAAATAGGAAGACCTGTACCTGGCAAGCCGAACCCATCCTGGGATATCCCGGCACTAAAAGCCATACGACATTTCATTTTCATAGTAGTGCATGTAAGGTTATGAATCAGTGTTTCATTGTAGTGCATGTAGGTTATGATGAATAAGGTACAGTAGGCTACCTATCAATTTTTAAGTTTCGGCTACTGTTATCAGTCAGTTAATATTATCAAATTATTTGCGTCCCAGAGTGATCATAATAAGCGGCGACCACTGTATTCATTATTGTAAGATTTCAAAGAAAAATATTTTATGGATCTTCTAATTGCGTGCAAGTTTAGAGTTGATGCCGTCCTGTCCAACTGCATCACAAAGAAATTAAATTAAAATTACCAATTTCCATTCCCTGGCAGGCTCACAGGACATGTGTACGTGGGGCATCGGTCTCTGATAAGCCTTCCAAAAATATTATGAACTCATGCTCCGCATGTGTGAATGAGTCATGCACTCAAACGCTATTACTTAGGAAATGCAGGGATTAACACAAAGGGCACTAGGAAATTTTGGCAACGTGAGTGAACGCTTTAGACTTCTTCAAAATAATTTCCACCACACTCAATACACTTCTCAATACGTCGAAACCAGTCACTGAACCAACTCCTGCCACTTTTCTTCGGTTAAATTTTCACTCTCTTGATCCCAATCTGCCAGAAGCTCCTCGTCGGATGCAAAACGCCGCCCTTTCAGCTTCATCTTCACTTCTGGGAAGAGTGCGAAGTCACATGGGGCAAGATCAGGACTGTATGGAGGGTGATAAAGCACAGTTAACCCTGATCTGGCAAGAACATCCATTGTTACATTAGCACGATGTGCTGGAGCATTGCCGTGATGCAAGAGCCAAGTGTTGAGCTGTGACCTTGGACGGAGCTCCTTGAGAGCCTGGATGACCTGAGGCAGACAAGTCTCACTGTACCACTTCGCAGTAACTGTCCTTTGTGTTTCTAGCACAACCCGAGTCAGAATGCCCCGTTTAGTGAAGAATACTGCAACCATCCTTTTCTTCACTAACCTTGACTTTCGCACAGTCAAAGGAGTACCCTCATCTTCAAACAGCCACATCTTGTTCTGGGATTTTGTTGAGACTAAAGCTAAGTTTCGTCACCTGTAACGATGCTATTGGCGTTACGCGAAATCCCACTTTCAAACTGTTTTAGCATTTCTCGGCACCATTTCACTCGATGTGCCCTTTGTTCCTTTGAAAGTGAATGGGGCACCCTTTCTAACATGGAGATGGGCGTGTAGAATTGAATGAATAGCTGGTGCAGGGATGTGGAGGGTCTCTTCTACCTGCCGATATGTCAACCGCCTCTCTTGCTGCAACATTTTCCTCACAGCTTCAATGTTTTCCTCAGTCACTTATTCAGACAGTCGCACAGAACGAGGATCGTCTTCAACCCCAAAATTTCCCCTCTGGAACTCTTTGTAACAGAGGAAAATTGTTGTTCGATGTGGACAGTCTTTCCTCAGCACAGGAGTCATTTCCTCCAGGCACTGGTCAGCAGTTAATCCATGAGCAAAATTGTAGCGGATAATTGTGCGATATTCACCTTTAGACCACCCTGACGTCTTAACTTGCTTTCAATCCCACTGCTTGGTAACAACTGGTGTGAAGGTCGCGCCTTGCTGTCTTCTAGTCCGGTTTTCATCCCTCTTGTCATCCCTCACCATAACAGGGATGTCCAGCCAACCGTTTTTGCGTATTGCAAAACTTTCCTAGTGCCCTTTGTATATTCCATCATGCGCCCACACCATTACGCGAAGTGCAATGCTAGTGTTTACTTGACTCACCTAATTTCTCAAGTCATAAATTAAAATCCGCCAGAATTATATATATAGGCCTCTGTGTGTGTGTGTGTGTGTGTGTGTGTGTGTGTGTGTGTGTGTGTGTGTGTGTATTTTCTTGGCCCTTTAAAGACCTGGGCCCCCTTGCATAGCAGGCCCTAACGTTACGCCCCTACAAATTGTTAAAATCGGCCGAGTAGAACTCTAGACAAGAGTATTAAGGTATGAAGCGTTGGCCGTTTACATACTATAATAATATGTTGCGTGATAATAAGTACTTACACATGCTTAAGGAAGCTTTAATTGAAATTATATCACGAAATATGAACAGAGGAAAAGGTTATATTGTCAGAACCTTCAGAGTTATTTTAGTTCAAAATTAAGGCTGAGGTTCACCATAAACATATCCTCCGGTTCGAACCCCGACCAGTGCACGAGGGATTCTTGAACTGCAAAGTCACACAGTTTAAAGTTATATCGTTTTAACTCTGTCACTGTAGCTCCTTGTCTTTCTAACGCTCAAGGATACAGAGTCCTTGAAGTGGTCCATTGTGTCTCTTACCTTCAACAGATAGGGAGGCTAGGTTATCCACGGAACGAAACTAAGTCGTACTGCCTAGTCACCGTCTAAAGCGACTCGTAGATGCAACTTCTCCAAAGATATTAATTTCTAAAAGACCTTCCCTCCTCTTCGCCAGTAAAATAAACTCCGTACAGGCCATGAAGACCCTTGGAGGGGTGGAAGGTAAAGGCTTCCACTCTCCGTAACCTCGGTACTTGGTGGGGTAAAGTGGTTGGCTCTACGCCCGCCTGCCTTTCGCCCGAAGGGAATTAACCTGGTACTCATTTTTGGTGTAGGCTGTATGAACATCAGGGCCATGTGCGCCTCAGGAAGTGGAAATCTCGTTCATAAAATTTCTCGACATCCTAACGGGGAATCGGCCCAGGCTGTATAGGTAGCCCCTCCTTGCAAATACCATTCCCAAGAAAGCAATGTTGAAATCTCCAGTTTATAAGTAAAATAATCTGATTCCAACTAATTTTCAAAGCCATATATGAACGTAGAGTAGTTTCATCTAAGAACCCCCACACTGCGTTCTTCGGTCAAGTACAATCTCCCGTCATATCGTTCGGTTTCCCAACCCTTTACTGCCATCGTGGAAGGAAGAAAACTACATAAAAGTTAAATTTCATTCACCTCCTCCCATTTCTTCTTCGTTAAGGAAATGCTGATTTTATAATATGATTTCTGCATCTCTCTTCAATTACATTAAAATTACATGAACACTCGTACGAAGTTAATTAAGAAAACTAGCATTAAAACGACAAAATAAACTCTCGAGCTTCATTATCGTTGGAAAGTAGAGCTGAAACATCAAGACGACAGAAAAAACGTTAGGCGGAAAGAAATTTAATATCTTGCGATACCGGGAAGACATTCATCTTCCAGTTGACAATAACGGACTGCTTGTGCACATGCCAGTGTTGTGTTGTGTTGCGTGGCGGACAAACTTTGAAATCAATCAATAAGCAGTGATGGAGGGAGGCAACGCGTAGCGGGGACAATACAGCCGTTACACGGGGCGTGTGAAACGTTTAAATGTGTCGTTGAAATGGCCGCACATGCAGTAATTATATTCAGTGGAAATCTGCCATTGATTCACGCGGAGTATTGAGTGAAATATGCCATATTTTGGAATGGAATTCTAGCGATAAACACCCATTCACAGAAAACAAAACGCAATTCGATTCAAGTTCGAAATCCCAGCATGAACCTTCCCTATCTATTGGAAAGGGCATTCTAGTGTATACACATCAGAGTGACCCACTATCGGAAAATGAAACTCCATTGCCGCTGTCATACGTGCCCCATTAACATACTCCTAGAAGATGAACATCGATGTTCAGCCATATATTATGACATCCGGTGATGTGATCGCTGCTATATTGTCTCAATCTCACAAGAACAAAATATGCCACATAAGTGCTCCCATCCGAAATCCTACCCTCCTCCGCGTTTCCATCCGCGGCCAATACTGTATATAATATACTAGCAGTTACCCGCGGCTTCGCTCGTGAGGATTTCGTAATTTGTTAAAAGTAATCGTTCTTCGGTACTGTACTAAGACATTATCTGAAAATCCCCAAAGTATAAAATCTCACCGAAAAACTGTGTTTCATTCACCCCACAAACACTTTGTAAACCACGTTTTTGGTATGCCGTTTGGGGCTAAGATGACCATGCGAAATAGAACTGTACACGTGAGTCTTCTCTCAAGTCGAAAAAAAAACCCGATGTTTCTTTATTTTTAAAGGAGATTTCAAATACCTATTTCCACGTCTGTAACATCTTGAGCTTTTGAGATACAAGTATCCTCACAAAAAATAATTCAGCTCTTTTTTTTTTTTACTTCTTTTCACCCCCGTTGAGTGCTTTTTCCGAAAACGAAGTCCAGCTCCATGGCTAAATGGATAGCGTGCTGGCCTTTAGCCACAGGGGTTCCAGGTTCGATTCCCGGAAAATTCGGGAATTTTAACAAGCATTGGTTAATTTCGCTGGCACGGGGGCTGTGTGTATGTGTCGTCTTCAACAGCATTTAATTTCGTCCTCATCACGACGCGCAAGTAGCCGTCAAATCAAAAGACCTGCACCTGGCGAGTCGAACATGTCCTCGGACACTCCCGACACTACAAGCCATACGCCATTTCATTTTCGAAAACAGAAAATACATGATCCTGTATTTGTAAAGGACTTTTCAAATACCAAGTTTCATGTCTTTTTATTCACCCGCTTTTTCAATTCTTTTCAGCCCCTGAAGTGGATTTTTCGACATTACGCATTTCTTTATTTTTAAAGGAGATTCCAAATACCAATTCTCACGTCCGTAATATCTTCCAGTTTTTTAAAGATATAAGTATCCTCGCAAATAATTCGACTATGTTTTCAATTCTTTCATCCCCCCACTCCCTTTAAGTGGATTTTTCGAAATAGTATATTCCAAATACCAATTTTCACGTCTGTAACATCGTAAGTTTTTGTGTTATAAGTATCCTCATAAAAATAATTCAACTCCTTTTTCACACCCGCACCCCTATTTGGCCGTTGAGTTCATCCCCCCCCCCCCACAAAAAAGCGTGTTTCGTTGTATTTATAGGAGACTGCAAGTACCAATGTTCAAGTCTATAACCTTCAGTTTTTGAAATATAAGTATCCCCATTAAAGGAATTCAATTTTCTTCACTTCCTTTCACCCTCCCACTTAACTGAATTTTCCGAAAACAAATGTTTTTTTATTAATGAAGGAGCTTCCAAATAGCAATTTATAACGACTGTAACATCTTCAGTTTTTGAGGTATATGTATCCTATTTCTCCTATTTCTTTTTGTTGGGAGGGGGTGACTAGGAGTTGATTTTGCTTCAAAATGTGTTTTTTATTTTAATGGAGATTCCAAATACCAATTTTTATGCCAGTAACATCTTCAGTATTTCATATACCGTAAGTATCCTCACTCAGATAATTCAAGTAATACTTCAAATCTTTCAACACCCCCCCCCCCCGCCCCCAAGTGAATTTTCCGTAAACAAAGAATTACGTATTTCTTTATTTTTAAAGAAGACTCCAAATACCTATTGTCACGTCTGTAACATGTTAGTTTTTTTTTTTTTTTTTTTTTTTTTTTTTTTGCTAGTTGCTTTACGTCGCACCGACACATATAGGTCTTATGGCGAAGATGGGACAGGGAAGGGCTAGGAGTGGGAAGGAAGCGGCCGTGGCCTTAATTAAGGTACATCCCCAGCATTTGCCTGGTGTGACAATGGGAAACCACGTAAAAAACCATTTTCAGGGCTGCCGATATTGGGGTTCGAACCTACTAGCTCCCGAATACTGGATACTGGCCGCACTTAAGCGACTGCAGCTATCGAGCTCGGTTGTTAGGTTTTTGAGATATACTGTAGATATGCACATTTAAAACATTCACTTCACCCCTATTTTCAGTTCCTTTTACCCTCCCCCTTCGAGTGTTTTTCCAAAAACAAAATAAATCATGTTTCTTTATTTTGAACGATATTAAAACACCATTTCACACCTGTAACATGTTGTGTTTTGAGATATACTGTAGATATACTCATTTTAAAATTCACCCCTTTTTCAGTTCCTCTCAAGTGGATTTTCCAAAAACAAATCTGGTTTCTTTACATGAAGAGATTACAAATACCAATCGTCGCGTCTGTAGCATGTAACGTTTCTGAGATATATTGTAGATATAGTCTTTTTCTTAATTCACCCCCTTTGCCACGCCCGTTTAGCCCCCATTAATTGGATTTTCCGAAGACAAAAATACGCATTTCTTTGTTTTTCAAGGAGATTCCAAATATCAATTTTTACGTCTGTAAAATTCTAAGTTTTCGAGATATAGATATACTCATTTTTACAATTCACCCCCCCCCCTTTTCGCCCCCTGAGCGACGGAATATCCACAAACCCTCCCTTCTTTATGTCCACTAGTTTTGGCTCGGCGATAATGAATCAGTCAGTCAGTCAGTCAGTCAGTCAGTCAGTCACGACATGTTATTTTATATATATAGATGGAAAAATCGTGAACTACTTTGATAAGCAACCCGCTGTCAGCAATCACGTACTTAGGAACGAACCGGTACGGGCAATCCATGCAGTCGCGGTTGCTGATTCCTGGACAAAATAATATTCTTTACTGTTTATATGTTTTTCACACTACAGTAAATACATATTCAATTCCAATGTTACCTTTAATTACATTTATTTCAGTTGAACCTCTTATACAGCTGAGCCTACAGATGTTCGTCCGTTGAAGGGTATCTCTATCTGGCCTTAGCATGGTTCATTTGTGAAAAAAGTCGCTTAATTAAGTAGAAGCAAATAGTCAATTTTAGCTGCAAATTTTACGTGCCTAACAAATGAAAAATTATTCAATACATATACACAAACACACGCGTTTAAAAAAACGTATCATTTTGCACGTATCATTTGCAAACTTACCATTTGCTACAAATCCAATCTTACATTTACAAGTTGGCCGGCCGTAAGAATTACAAAAAGTCATAGTCATTTTTCATTGTTTCCTTTTGCAACGCAAAGACATCCCATTCATGATAAAATATTTGCATTAAGGCGTTGATTCCATTGGCTTTAAAGGTATCATAACGACTGACGCTGCCCGCCGCTGAGTATTCAGCTTTCTGATACGAGCGCGTATCGGACGGATGAATCTGCCGTAGTGCCATCTCTTGCAGTCTAAGCGGTCAAGAACCACATATGCCCATGCATGAAATATTTCATTATACAATACCCAGGCATTCATAGCGGGAAACATTTCATCACCACCTTCCTTCAAAAACTGCTCGTACATAAATCTGCTACGAAGTCTGGCGGGTATATCACGCGGCGTGGACAACAAAATCCTCCTTCACCCCTATACGGTCTTAATACGGACCTACATGACTTAAAGGACATCCTAGTTTTGTAGCTATAAAACTGTTCAGATCCAGACCATCAATTAAAATGCCAAATGGCTGGGAATTGCTCTTCACGCCTGTCCTCTATACCCAAACATCCTTTCTTCGCTGAATCTCTCACTACTTGAACCTTCTACATTGCCGCTATATCAAACGCTTCGTAGTAGCCAAAATATTCGTGTATGCTCGCTAAAACCAGCATCCATTACTTCCGTTATTTCGAATCCTTCATTGAACACCCCGCCCTCACCCCCCCCCCCCCCCGAACTTGACACAGCACTCCCTCAATGCAGAGATCCGATATTAAGAAGCAATCACTTCTGTTTCTTTATATTTATGAACGCAATTTCTTCTATTTCTCTTCTGGATTGGGAATCCAAAATATACATCAAACACCTTTCCTTGAATAAATAACTAATTGATATAATGAATATAATGTATATAATTATTCACTACCTTATCTCTTACGATCATTATTAGAATAAAAATACTTACAACGTGTTCCCTGAACTCATGAACTTACCACATTTACTTTTCTGGTCTTATACTTAACATTCAACTGCTTCAAAATGATTAAGCACAGTGAAGATTTTTATGTTAAGCATAATTTTACATAAGCTTACATTTCGCAACCATGTTAAGAATTGATGCTGCCTATACATGCTCAATTAAAGAGCCCATGTATTTTTGAAATAAACGAAGAATTGAAATAGGTTTGAAGACACATTCGATTCCCGACTTACACAATTTAAATAGTGCTCTGAGGATTGGAACAGATTTTATTCGATCATGCAAGGGCAACTGAAGAGCAATCTGCCATAAAAGGAAACGAATCCAATTGTGAAAGCCACGCAGGTTGGCCATTTAGATGACACTAGACGACTAAGCAGCCCAACTAGAGCAGTTCAAGGGCTTGAAGAGCCATGCGTTTCGGAGGATATTATTACCATTAATTATGTGATGTGCATGTAAATGCATGTACAACGTTACAGGGCCAATATATAGTTATGTATGACAGAAAATCGCCTGAAGCCTGTGGTATGAAACGGATTGTTTCCACATTCAAATACGATATGCTGTATGAGGCAACCCTACGTGGAGACACACATTCATTGTTTTGTTTCCGAGCCAGCGGAATTAACTAGACGTGGCTGAATGCCTGGCCCGATCGTGAATTGAACCTAGAACCCTCTCAATCGAAGGACGCTAAGGAACCAGATCTTACAGAGACTGTTAACCAAGACTTATTTAGAGAATGCGCTAGCCCGCCTGGTGGCCATGGTCGTTAAAGCATTGAAGTCTAAACGGTCTGACACCATGGTTAGCCGGTTCGAGTCCCTTTAGTCGAAAATGTTTTCACCGTCAGAATGTGGGCCGGAAGGTTAGGGAGGGGGTGGTGGTATTCAATTTATAATCACTAGATTGAGTGTCAAAAACCTGAATTAAATTCCAAACCTCTCCGTAATGCCCATATGGAGTGAGGTGGTTGATGGTGATTCGTTCCATCGGATGTAGACGTTAAGCCTTGAGAAGACCTCTTGGTGCTATTCGACAGGATTAGGCTATGTGCCGACACCGGGTTTCGCCCTCTTCCTTTCTACTGTCATATATCACTTCATTCATTTCATCTCATTAACTCCTCTGATGAGATCGACGTTAGGAAGGGCATCCGGTCATAATAACCCGTCACTTCCTAGCCGACCTCGTAGAGGCAAACAAACAAACAAACAAGCTAACTAACTAGTTTATTTCGAGGAAAGTGCAATTTGTGATGCACCTGCAGTACATTTTCTACTGTATTTCATGGAAGGCAGTCCATAAATAGTTACCTGCGGATACGGAAATACAGGCACAAAAATAAATACACGTATGTGAGTTACAAGAGAATGTCAACTACATCGGAACATTTGTCTACGATTCCCCCTTCCAGATGGAACGAAATAAAGCAACTCGAGGGAGAAATAAAGCTAACACAAGATGGGTTCAAAGAACATTTTGAACGTTGCCAAAAGTCATTAAAAGAGGAACGAATGTTATAAATTATACAAAATTTAATCGCGCTACCTTGTGTTTAGATTGGCAACGACCGTCCAACCGAGACTAATCTGCTCCACCAATCATCATTAATGTCCTATACCCTCCAAGCGTGCTGCCAAAGCGACTGGAAATACACAATACAGAGTTTAAGCCGAGAAGGGGGATGAATCTTCCAGAGATGTAACATCAATCATATCTTCGTATTCAATGAAAAGAGTATATAGTATGGCGCCCATTCATTGAAGAAAAACGGGCAGCTTTCCTCTTTTAAAATCTATCAGCATTCTATGTGACTTATGATATGTAAAAATGAATTCAAGGAATTAAAAGTCAATGTAAATGCAATAATTATTTAGCCTGCACTCTTCAATTTTATCCTCTTATTTCGTATTTATGTGAAATTAAGTATACAAATACTGAAAGTAGATTCCGTTCAGTTCAATATCTGAATCTGATCATCAGGGAAAAAGGGTACTGGACGTAATTTTTTTGAAAATCTGCACTTAAGTTCAGAGATATCTGGAGATTGCATTAGGCTACATGTTATCCGTTTAGTATATGTACTAGTAGCAATACGAAGGACCGAAACAGGAAGTGTCAAGTGTGCCAAATATTATCTGTATCGAAAAATAGTACATCGTAAAAGGTGTATAAAATATATTTTTCAAGCTTTTATGTTTTATTCTCGTTCACCTTACGAACAATAATAATAGAGATATTTGCGATTATACATTTCCACAAACTTCCGAATATCTCCGAAAATATTTTGTTCTATATAAAACCTGTACATAACAAAAAATTGTTGAGAAACTACAATAAATCTTGTAATATGTATTCTCCGCAGAAGAGGCAGAATTGCGGCTCTTCGAAGTGGCTATCTGGTATACGAGGGTGAAGTCATAAAATATCCTTTAGGCTTTCCAAACATGGTATCATGGGGTTCAGAAAAGACAACACGAGTTGACAAAGCTAGTCTAGCACAAGTAAGTAAGGTATTAAGAGACCCAGCTGGGATTCTGTTATTGGTGTAATCGTCTTGCAAAAGATTAATTTACATGATAGTAATTATACAGTCGAAACCGTTTATTACGACACCGCTTTTAACGACGTACTCGATATAACGGCGAAATATACAACGGTCCCGTCTAAATCCAACATAAACACTGTACTTAAAAAATCGCGTATTTCGATATATTGTACAAAACGGCGTATTTTAATCAAATTTTAGAAGAAATGTATCGATTATAATGTCCAATGTTGATTTTTATTTGTTACGCGTTTGGGGATTACTGACGACAACGTGAAGCTTATTTTCAGTAGATTGTAGATTTCGAATCGGTCTGTCTGTTAAATAGTCAAGGCAATCATCGATGTGGAGATTTCATAAATAAAGAGGAAATGGATTAATGCTGAAGAAAAGTCAAACATAATATGGGCGATTAGAAAAATGGGGGAACAAATTTCAGCATCGCGAAGGAATTTTGTGTATTCACCCCTCAACGATTTCTACAATTTGGAAGGACGGAGACAAAGTCAGTGTGCGACATTATTGATCAATTTACGTTATTACTGCTTCCTTTTTCACTTATTATTTTATATTTTGCTGCCATATTATTACTGCAAGTACTGTGTAAATATTAGAAGAAAAACTCTTCTCACTCCCACCCCACAAATTCAGTATGGGGACGTGGTGTCAAGAGGCTAAAAGTCTGATTTCAGATATTGGCAAACAACTATCAGCAATTACTGGAGACTCGTCTTCAACAGAATTCCTGAGGCAGCGGATAGGAATTGCTATCCAGCGAGGAAATGCTGCCAGCGTTATGGGCACGTTTTCTCATAACACTCCACTGGACGAATTCTTCGACTTTCGAGCTGGAGCGAAGCTTTAAAAAAATTGTTGAAATATAATTTTGTAATTGTATAAATGTATGTAATATTATGATTTTTGAAGTTTAAACTTTATTCTGTTAATTAACCATCTAAGTATCCAGCCTGAAACTTCTATATTTGACATTTTCTTCTTTTTGCTAGTTGCATTACGTCGCACCGACACAGATAGGTCTTAGGGCGACAATGGGACAGGAAAGGGCTAGGAGTGGGAAGGAAGCGACCGTGGCCTTAATTAAGGTACAGCCCCAGCATTTACCTGGTGTGAAAATGGAAAACCACGGAAAACCATTTTCAGGGCTGCCGACAGTGGAGTTCGAACCTACTATCACCAGAATACTGGATACTGGCCGCACTTAAGCGACTGCAGCTATCGAGCTCGGTTTTGACATTTTCAGTAACAAAAAAAAAATAGACCGGTCTTAGGGACTATCGGCCATAACGACCGATAGTTGGTAGCCCTTCGGAGTCGTTATAAACAGTTTCGACTGTATTTTTAAGAACAACCAAGAATATCATCGCTTTAATATTTACGTGTTAGGCCAACTAGACTAATCTGCAGATAAGTTGGCGGATATGGAGAGTCAATCATAATCACTCTGTTCAGCTGGTGCTTCCTCTCCCGTTTGTTTCGCACATTTCCACTCTGACAGCTGTACCTCACTCTTTATCTAAACCCCTCGCACTGCGAAAAGAACGGCCCAGATATATGAAGGCAAGTAACTTATCGTTTTCTTTTAATTAACTTGTTTGACCTTTTGAAATATTATGTGAATGTTACGATCTCCATAAACACTGGTCGAAGACTAAATATCGACAGAGAACATAAGGACATTTCTGTTCTAATATATTCTAGTATTTATGTAAGGAACATGAAATCGGGGGAGTTCGGTTCGTTGTACGACCTTGGAGAAAGGCTCATTCTTCAAACCACAATTTCAGGACCTCTGTATTATTATTATTATTATTATTATTATTATTATTATTATTATTATTATTATTGGCGAAATTACCTTCAACCACACAGTATGAAAAGTGAACAAATACCAATAAAAATCTAAGAGTGGAAAAGACACGAAGGAAGATTGTCTTATAGTATTATATGGAAAATTAGAAAAATGTGTCAGTGTAAGAAAACAACGAAAGATGAAGAGGCTGGAATATTCTAGTGTATTTTATTTTCTCCAGGAAATGACCATGATGTGCACTTTTGAATACAAGTCAGGAATTTGGATGTTTTGATACTTTCTTGGATACAGAATACGTAACAAAGAAATAAGAACAACCAGAGCCACTGACGTGATCCAGTACATAGTTTCACTGAAGTAGAAATGGGCAGAGCATATCGCGAGACACGCGTTGTATCGGCAGAGCGCAGTTACGGTGGGCTGATGACATCCTTAAGGCTGAGAGTGAAGAAATGGCTGTAGATAGCAACAGACCGAGCTGTATGGATCAAATTGGAAGAGACCTACGTTCACCAGAGGATGGCTACGGGCTGGAAGAAAGAGAAAAACTTTCTGGGAGAGAAATCCATAATTTAGAGCCAAAGACAGTGACTGAATGACCGTACAAAGCAGTTTCGATGTAAGGGAACAGAGAAGGTATATATAAACGAGAACGTGTATTGCGGTTATATGATGTGATAAAATACCTTAAACGTAGATGTCAAATAAGCTGGTGTCGATTTGGTTAACAGTTTATATACTTATGTAACAATACGTAGATTCCTTTTCTACCTCAATTTTAGCCTAAACACGCCATACCGACTGTACCGGGAGGTACACCTCAACTCCGCACATTCAAAAGATGCGCCTTAAAGAACTCATTCTATCTAAGCAAACGTGAAACTGCTACTACATAAAGTTGGAACTTTAATCAGAAGATGTCACTGCTGAAGTATTTAGGAATT